>NC_088863.1:4595710-4895710 GCF_032884065.1 Artemia franciscana
AAACTATAATTGCTTGTACAAATAATACTATTCTATTCTATGTATTTTAACCAAAGAGGCAAAAAAAAAGTAAAGAGCATACTTTACTCAGTGTCTTTCTTCATATACCCTCCAAAATGTAGAGTAAAAAAGTAGAGTAAACCTGTACATAGAAATATAACTTCGATGTAAAGGGGTAACATTGTAATGGTTGCTATTTAGAGCAGGTATGAAATACCTATTTAATGTATATACAATATGTATTTAGAATAATATTTTTTTACTATTAAATCACATTAAATTTAATTATGTATTTAAGTTATATTAGATACAAATGAATACATTTGGTGCTTTCATTTCAAATATATACAATATTTAGGGTTTATTCGTTTCGTGTTAAGTCAGTTTTTTTACTTTCTTTACCAAACGCTTGGCTTTCTTACGTAGCAACATAAAAGACCTCCATCACTTTAGCCTTAAAGTACCAAGGAAAGCGAAAATGAAGTCTGATGATCAAGTGGATACTTACAAAACCATAGTATCTTTTAAATAATATGAACAAAATCAGGATTTTAGTTTTGAACTACGTATGCAGTACTGCCGTTTTTTAGCAGCGGGCAACAGATTTAAAAAAGGAAACTTGGATTAAAAATCGAGCAAGAACAAGTTTGAAAATAAAAAAAAAGATGAATACCACTAAACACCTTAAGAAGATATAGCAATCCTTTGAAGCTGTAGCTGTATTAGTCTTTGGGAATCAACACATTCTTGACGTTTGAATTTTCACGGGTGAAAAGCATTGTCAAATTTACCTAATTTGTTTTGCTTATTTATTTAACAGTTCAACGTGACTGTTACTGCCACAGACTTCATAATTTTGGAACCACCAAAAGGAAAAATATTAAAAAATTTCTTTCGACAAGAAATTCGCAATAATTAAATTTATACAGTTAAATAATACTATTTCCAGTACAAGTTCTTGATAAATGTATTCGTTGGAAAATTTTTAAATTACTACTACTGACCTGTTAGAATATTATCTTATAGATTTTGCATCCTTCTGACTAGCTTTCTTCAATCTCTGATTATTTTAGAGTATTATTAAGAATTCGATCTTACAAATTAGGGAGCATCTAGGGAGTTTAAAATCAGTGTTGCAGCATCTGATTGTTCCACTTTTGGTACAACCCCACTTGTATGGATTGTATATACCACCCGTTTTTTTAGGCGCCTAAAAATCTAAACCTAAATTAATTCTTACCTACAGTTGACAACTATGTTAAAAGTCGCTACTGTCAATGGTAAGAAGAACAGCTCTTAGAATTATCTCTTCACGTCTTAGGCTCTACAGTCAACTCCTTTCTAAAGAAAACCGATTGTATCGGCCACTAAATCTTTGCTGGAAAGTTTCCTATTTTCTCCCTTGGAACATCCTCACATAGAAGAGGTGATAATGGACTAGCAAAAAATTGACCTGGGTTTTAGTATAGCTATTATTCAAAAGACTGTTTCCGTTGTGGAAGGTCAAACAGGAGATAAAGGGCTTTTTGTGATGTATAAGCTAGAAGCATTTGGAAGGATGGCATAGTGAAATCCATTTTGTCTATGAAACTTGTTGATTCTTTTATGTAGTAACTTAATTAGAGTCTTTTTAGTGGTAGGGGGTATAACTTAGGAATACGCAAAATAGGTCAATTACATGGAACTTAAATTGCTTATAGAATAATTATATAAAAAATACTTTAGGAAGTGGCTTGTCCGAATGCTCCGTCCCACTGCGAACATCCTTCGTTTAATTCATTACACGCTACAATTAGTTCTTATTTAAATGTAGACGAAATTACCGCCATTTTTCTTTTCAAAAGTTGAAAAATCGGCTTAAAAGTGACAAATCCTATTTAATTGTAATGCTTCTTCAAAATTTAATTGTGAACATTCAAAACATTTACTTACCGAATTTTTCAATGTTGGAGTTTTCCTTTAAGAATCTAAAAATAAAAACAATAATTAATATCTAAATTTAAATGTATCTGAAACTAAACTTAGAAGGCTCCAAAAATGTTTTTTCTACAAAAATTGTGACGGCATATAATTTTCAGAGGTTCTCGGACTTCAACAACTGCTAATGTGGATACTCTGTTTAGCAGGAAAAAAAAATCATTTGTAAGCAGTTTTTTATACCAGTTATTACCAATTATTATTACACCAATTGTTATATACCAATTACTCTAAATATACCAATTATTTGTAAGCAGATTTTTTTATAAGTAAAAATATTTCAAATAAAAATCAAATAAACTTGTGATGTATACTTTTTTTTTACTTTAGTAAAAAAAAAATACACAAGGCCCCAAGGAAGTCACCGAAGGCACTAATACGAGGAAACGGGAGATCCAAAGGACAAACACCTCTTTCTCTTAGTTTTTCAATTCTTCTTTCTATCTCAGACGGGGAAACAGTGGGAAAAGAAGGGGATAGGGCTCCTGTTGGTAATTGGTCAGACAATGCAGAAAGGCTCTGGACAATGAAATCGAGAAATAATAATTTATTAAGCTTGTTTAGCAGGAAAAAAATTATTTGTAAACAGTTTTGTATATTGTCAATAGTTTAATAAGCTTCAAATTAATGAAAGAAGTCAAATTTTTTCATTATTTTTTTTAATGTTTATGCTGGGAAGATCCATGTTACTTCCTCTTCTGTTTTTCATTCTTATCTTTAAGGTTTTTTATATGTTAGATGTTTTTCACTGATTAGTCCTTTGTATCACTTACATATTTTTTCTCCCCTTTTTTAGCATAAGTAAACCCTCCAAAACCTTCTCCTCTATTTGATATTAAACAATAAATAAACTATGGTCATGGACGTAGTTCTGAAGTGTGCCTTTTTGTTACGGTTGTTTGCCCTAAAGCAAAATAAAATTATTTGTATACAGTTTTTTACGTCGTCAACAAATTAATAAGGTTCAATTTCATGAAAGAAGTCAAATTATTCCATCATTTTTTTTTAATGTTTATGCTGTGAAGATCCATGTTACTTTTTCTTCTGTTTTTTATTCTTATCTCTAAGATTTTTTTTCTGTTTGATTTTTACTGATTATTCCTATGTTTTACTTACATATTTTCTCTCTCCTTTTTTTAGCATAAGTAACCCTTCCCCAACTATCTACAATATTTGATCTTAATCAATAAATGAACTATGGTCATGGAAGTAGTTCCAAAATGTACCTTGTTGTTATGGTTTTGTGCCCTAAAGCGTCGATTCAAGATTCCTTTCAAGCAGCAAAGGTTTACTTTTTTACTTGTATTAGGCCAAATACGGCCAGAGTATGCTTGCTTTATGGCGTTCTAAGCTTGACTCAAAGGGATAAGCTCGAGGGTATCCAAATGTGAGTTTGTAAAATTATTACAGGAGCCCAGTATGTTGTTTATGAAGATAGTCTCAGGGTATTACCTCCACCGACCTTAAAAGAAAGAAGACTTGACCTGCCGGTGAAATTTGGCTTCAGTTGTATTTCGTCTAAAATCTGCTCAGATATTTTTGCCTGATTTCGACTGAAGCTCTGAACATTTTACTGATTGGTTGTTTTTTGAAAGCTAAGCCTGCCACCTATTAATTTGACTGATCAAATCTCGTCTTCATTTGTATCTTACTTTGTGCGTAATTTTGAATTCTGAGATTTTCTTATGTGTGTTGTGAATAACATGTAATTGACAAGCTGGTGCTAACGAGTTTTTATTTTGCTGTTGAGAATAAAGGGGGTATTTATTTATTTAATAATATATGTATTTATCTCAGCAACAAGTGTCTTCCTTTTAAGGTGTATAGCTCTTTTAAGGTTTGAGGTTTTGAACTTTATGGACTTTGACTATGAGCCCTATAATCTTCTTTCTAACATTCCTTAATGTCTTTTCATAGGGGGGGGGATGAAATAAATAATGCAAGTAATAGTTGTTAATGTTATTCTAATCTTAATTTTACAGCAATGTATGCTTAATTCTACCAAGGCTGTCGTAATCTGTTTTAGTTTGGTTTATTGTGCAGATCTATTCAACTGAAACTAGCCTAATACGAATACTTTATTCAAGAATAACACCTGCTCTGGCTTCTTTTTTTATCTTATCATTCCGGCTTATTTCAGAAAAGTAGTAAGGGACTAATACCGCCGCTTCTACGGAAAGCATGGACCTCAGGTCGGATTTACATTCTATAATTGAGGCTTTAGTTTCCAAAATACATACAAAATGATGTTAATTATGGAACTTGAGCTTTAACACAGAGGGGCCCTTATTCAATGTACCTGGGCAAAAACGTGAATTATGTTTCATATGTTCCGTCTACTCTCCTTTTGTTTTGACCTTAATACACTCTAGGTTTTCTGGATTCAACAAAAGGCTTTGAAATTACTCATTTTGAGTTTTAGAAGGGCCTTTTCATATGTTTAGGGCTTGAATTGCATTCTGTTTTTTCTTGACGTCCTTTTATTCAGAAAAATCTTTTGATATCTTCTATATACACAATAATTTTAGCTTTGGCCATAGGAAAACTTATGTTAGCTTTATCTTTGGCTTTGGAAAACTTTTTAAAGTGATAAGGCTTAGGAAAACTGTGACAGGTTTATAGGTGAACATATCTTTCAGATTCCGTTTTTGGTATTGTCACATTTTGGCTAAAAACTATATTGTCACTTTAGCCAAAAAAATGTTTTAAAGTGATAAGGCTTAGGAAAACTGTGACAGGTTTATAGGTGAACATATCTTTCAGATTCCGTTTTTGGTATTGTCACATTTTGGCTAAAAACTATATTGTCACTTTAGCCAAAAAAATGTTTTAAAGTGATAAGGCTTAGGAAAACTGTGACAGGCTTATAGGTGAACATATCTTTCAGATTCCGTTTTTGGTATTGTCACATTTTGGCTAAAAACTATATTGTCACTTTAGCAAAAAAACGTTTTAAAGTGATAAGGCTTAGGAAAACTGTGACAGGTTTATAGGTGAACATATCTTTCAGATTCCGTTTTTGGTATTGTCACATTTTGGCTAAAAACTATATTGTCACTTTAGCCAAAAAAACGTATTAAAGTGATATGGCTTAGGAAAACTGTGACAGGTTTATAGGTGAACATATCTTTCAGGTTCCGTTTTGTGGTATTGTCACATTTTGGCTAAAAACTATATTGTCACTTTAGCCAAAAAAATGTTTTAAAGTGATAAGGCTTAGGAAAATTGTGACAGGTTTATAGGTGAACATATCTTTCAGGTTCCATTTTTGGTATTGTCACATTTTGGCTAAAAACTATATTGTTACTTTAGCCAAAAGCTTTTTAAAGTGATAAGGCTTAGGAAAACTGTGACAGGTTTATAGGTGAACATATCTTTCAGATTCCGTTTTTGGTATTGTCACATTTTGGCTAAAAACTATATTGTCACTTTAGCCAAAAAAATTTTTAAAGTGATAAGGCTTAGGAAAACTGTGACAGGTTTATAGGTGAACATATCTTTCAGGTTCCATTTTTGGTATTGTCACATTTTGGCTAAAAACTATATTGTCATTTTAGCTAAAAAACTTTTTAAAGTGATAAGGCTTAGGAAAACTGTGACAGGTTCATAGGTAAACATATCTTTCAGGTTCTCTCCCACAAAACAGTTATGTGATTTTAGATCTATGTGTGTCTTTCAACTCTTAGAGTTCAATGCCAGATAGCCTATACCCCCTCCTACTCCAGACCTGATTAACTGTCAATCACCTAACTATCTTATTTTTCAGGAGGATATTTACTTCTAACCATAATAATACAGGTGCAAACCAGTTCCCTGATGCCTTTGAAAGGCAGTTACTCTACACCCTGGCAAAAGTTGCTCAAGCACTTGAACGTAATGAATATCGCCTCAATGAACAAGATAAAAAAGAGGCTATCAAACTAGAATGGCAACAAGTAGCCCTTGTTATTGACAGGTGAGACACATGGTCAATTTAGAAAAGTTAGGTCAATAGAATTTTAGAATTTAGTCAAAGTTAGGTCAATAGAAGTTAGGTCTCTTAGAATTGTTTTCTATAATTAGACGAATTTTTAAGCAGCCTCAGTAAGTGGCTAGTACACGAGAAATAATATCCTTTACCACATCAGTTACTATGTAAATGGAAATAATATCGATTGACACACCAAATACCGATATTACTATCGATTTTACCAATATTACCGCTATATTACCAATAGCTAGCTATTGGTTTCAATTAGTACAAAAACTGACACAACAAAGGTGTGTAACGAGAGGGGAAATGGGTAAATGTGGGTAAAATAAATATGGGTATAAAACAAATGAATAAATATACAAAACCATTCTGTTTAAATAATCGTTTGTAAAATTTCAAGGAATCGGAATTATTACTCTAAGATTTTTGGGTTTTGGTGGTCCCTTGTTACTAAAAATTGACGCTTTATCTCTACTGTATTAGTTTTATTTCCACTTGTATGCTTAATAAAGCTAAAGAGCCTCAGTAGCTGACTGGCAGATTTGCCAACACGCTACAATTTTACCGTTTTTGGTAGTGTGGAAATCAAAGTACAATACACCACATATGAACACATTGTAGTATTATCCAAAATTTGTGGTACATTTGGGCTGTATTCGCTGGGTGAAGTTTTGTCTTGTCGAAATTATTGAAACTGTCACCTCTATGAAATTTAAGCAAAAGAAAACGAATTTCATCGAGCACAAACGATTTAAAAAAAAAGAAATTTCTACAGATTTCAGACTAACCATCAAACGTGAAATAGCGCAAAAAATTGGTTTCTGAAAGAGGATAAGGATATAAGTGAAAAAAGAGGTTGCTTGTTTTTCAGTTTATTCTAGTATTTTTTGTCTGTAAAACAGAATCTGATGCAGAACACAATAATTATAACACAATGAATTTTATGTGGTTCAATTTAGTCAGAAAACAAGTACAATCTATATCAAAGCCCTGGCAACACTGCTGGAAAAAACACAGGAAATAATATCTGGGGTAAGGGCGTATGCAGACCAGTTTAAGGGGTTTGATTTCCCTCCCAAAAATGTTTGTCCGACTCGTAAAAATCTAACAAAACTGCATATAAACAAATTTTTTATGTAACATCCCTCGAAACATATTACCCTACCTCCGAAAAAAAATTAGGATAGTGCCTTTGATCAGGAGTGCTGAAATTTCGGAGGGGGGTTGCTAATTAAGTGATCAACCACTACTATATATATATATATATATATATATATATATATATATATATATATATATATATATATATATATATATATATATATATATATATATATATATATATATATATATATATATATATATATATATATATATATATATATGTATATATATATATATATATATATATATATATATATATATATATATATATATATATATATATATATATATATATATATATATATATATATATATATATATATATATATATATATATATAGGAGAAACACAGGGAATGACATTTTACATATGCTAAATAATGACAATTACTAGCGGTCAAAATTATTTAAGAATGGAATAACAATTTTAAGGTTTTACAAGTGTGGCACAACAATCGAAATTTTATTGGCTCTTTTGGATATTGCTAGTCAGGTATTTGAAAAATATGCATTATAAAAGAAACGCTTACATCAAAAAGCTCTCATTAGATAGCCTTCAAATATGATAGAATTTTTTTTTTTTTTTTTTTTTTTTACTTTAATCTTTATAATTGCAACAGGAGCATTCAAAAGTATTTCTTATAGTTTTTTCTTTGTGTATTTCAAGGTTAAATATTCAAATTAGCTTAGACAATCATTTTCTAAGTTTGTTTGTGTGTTTTTTTTTTTTTTTGTTTTTTTTTTTGTCGAAAAGAAATTTTTTGTGCATGTTGCTCTCACAAGTGGGATGACCAGAGTAATTATTTTTTTCTAGACAGTATGGGTAAAATATAAACCAACGAACATCTCTAAATATTTAAGTTTTAATTTTTTTATTTGGGTCATTGGCCAATTTTGACCAATTTTAATTTTGGCTATTTGGCCAGTTTTGAACATTGGCCAATTTACAAGTGCATATAGTGTAAATTCGTTTACTTTTTTCTTCAACCTGACAAAATTTGCCAAAAGAGAAACTTAAAAAACTAAAATCGTAAAGAGATAGGCTTGAACAGATTGGGATGGAGGAGGAGCGTTTGTTGATGTGTTAGCCACAGGCAGCTTGGTGTTGGAGGGAGTTGCTAGTGATAGTAGTAGTATTTTTAATTATTAACAAGTTTCGGTCATGCGTTTGAATGCAACGTGAAAATGATCTTTTAAAAGTAACTGTGATTTTTTTTCGTCTCAGTAAGCAAACTACACTTAAAATACTTTTTATTTCTAGTTCCTTTTTACATTTTATAAATATGTATTTATTCTCATCTGTTAATACTTTCGCGTTTTTTGTTTTGTCTTTTATTTATTCTTTGTCTTTAGTATCCAGTAAAAATGAAAAATTCCTGTTTCAACCATGTAAACTATTCTCACTAATGCCGACTTATGCTGCCAACTATGAATGACAAAAAAAATAGTTTATTTTAGAATTCACCGTAAAAAAAAATGATAGTAGCCCATATTTCATAATTTAACGACATGAGGAGCATATAAAACTCATCTTGATTTTTTTTTTAGTGCGGAAAGTAAATTACAGGCTCAAGTTAAACTTTCTTTTTTTTTATCTCAGCTTGTTTTCGTTAATTTTTGGCCCACTAGTGATCATGTCGCGATTTAACCACATTGCCTAAATAAATCTCTTTTCGGTTTCAGATTTCTATTATGGATTTTCATAATCGCCACTGTTGGATCTACATTTGGTATTTTGTACATGTCTCCACATACAAAACTTTTTACGATGTGACGAGCAATGGAAGAAGCTTTGAATGGAAGTTATTTCTTTTAATGATATATATTTGAAGGGGACTTTCTACTTAAATGAATTTTCTCGTTTTATTAAAAGGATCTTTATAATTTGGAGGCGTTTATGACCAGCAGTTGAGAAGGATTGTACGAGTAAATTTGTGAAATAAAATTATTCTTTGAAAACTGACCAAGACAAAACGTTAACCATGTATTAAGGCTGAATTGACTACGAGGAGGAACGCTACAAAAGAAACTTCAAAGACGAAATAAATAATATAAAAAAATTCTAAGTAGGCTATGCAGCAGATAATCAGCTTCGAAGATTTTTTTTTCACCTTTGAAAACGTCAAAAGTAAAAAAAAACGTCAAAGGTTTTTTTATATTCTTTGAAAACGTCCAAAACTTGTTTATTCTAATTTTGACTACCGAGAAGAGCGAAACGCAATGAATAAATTTTATCAAGCTCCAAATGTGCTACAGTTAATAAGATTTGGAATTTCTATATTCTTTGACATTCATGTTTTCTTTGAAAATGTTAAATAATGTTGAAGTTGAATTGACCATGGGGACTAAAAAGAGAAAGAAACTAAGATCTGCCTGAAACTGCAAAATGATATGAATCTAGTTTTTTTTTTTTATTCTAAGCATGTGCCACATAATACAATTGGAAATGTTTATTTCCTTTGACATTTCTATGTTCTTTAAAAACATCAAAAACCTATTGATGCTGAGCTCAGTAAGTTTAATAAATGAAATTTATAAATTCCGAGTCTGGTACAGAAAATGTAATTGGAAACTTCTATGTTCTTTGACATTCCTATTTTCTTTGACATTTTCAAGCAAACATTGAAGTTGAATTAACTATGGGGACGAAAAAAAGAGAAAGAAATTAAAATCTACCAGAAACTGCAAAAATGATATGAATCAAATAAAAAAGAAAATTATAAGCATGGTGCACATAATACAATTGAAGATGTTTATTTACTTTGACATTTCTATGTTCTTTGAAAACATCAAAAATTTGTTGATTCTGAGCTCAATGAGTTGAACAAATGAACAATTGGAGATGTTTGTTTCCTTTGACATTTTTAGTTTCTTTGAAAATATCAACAATATATTGAAGTTGTATTTACTGCGGGCGAGAAAAATACGAAAGAAACTAAAATCAATTAGGAATTCAGAATTTCATCAGGAATTCAAAGTTCATCAGGAATTCAAAAATTAAAATGAATAAACTTTAAAAATTCTAAATTTGCGAAAAAAGAGTAATAAATGAAAATTCTATGTTCTTTGACATGTTTACACTATATGAAGGGAATGGCAAAGGAAAGTGAAGTCCATCAAGCATCCTAACTTTGAAATGAATGGATTTCAATAAGTTCTAGGTATGCCGTGTGCTGCAAATTATACAAAATGGAATTTCTACGTTATTTGATGTTTCTGTTTTCTTTAGCAATATCGATATTATTTGGATGTTGAATTGACAATAAGGAAGAACAAAACAAAAATAAGTATCCACTAGAAATCCTAAACTTGAAATTAATGAACTTATAAAAAACAAGTTTCAAGACATGCAGCAGATAATGCAACTGGGTCTGGGTTCTTTAATATTTCTATTTTCTTTAGAATTGAGAGATATATTGACAATATATTGGGAAAAAATTATTTGTGTCCCCTTTCAACCCGATTTTAGGAGATTGTGCCCCCAAATAGATTTTCATTTCTACTTTAGATTCCCCTTGGTCAATGGACTTACAGCTGTAAGTTTCTAATTGACCAGGAGCAACTAATTCTTGCCCCATTTTATGCCCCCTCTCCTAAAACGTTCTCCCATCCGACAAATATTTTGATCCCCTTAGCCCAGACAACGGTTATTGAAAGTTCCAATCGAGTCAGAAAAAGGTGTTTTTTTTAAGAAAGAGAAAGGGATATTCTTCTTCTTCTTCTTTGGGTCCCATATTTGGGGGAGTGGGAGGGGAAATAGAGATTACAGCCCTTTTTCCGGTACCATATTTTGGAGAACCAGTTATTTCTTTTGGGTTTGGGTCTTTATGGTCTAAGGACTTAAGGATACAAGTTCCATGCCAGTCACAAAAAAATCGACCTTTTTAAGGCCCAATTTTGGGAGGTTATGCACTCAAACTAAAATTGTTTTTGTGTATTAGGATCCTCGTAACCCTTGGACCTATTATTCGATTGATTTAGAAAAAAAAAGTTTATGTGGCCCATTGTCAGACCTCGTTTTACGGGAATTGCTTTTTTTTCTATTGCTCCTTAGACGCTCTTTTTTGTTTTAGTCGAAGGACTTAGGATAAAAGTTTCGAGCCGACCAAAAAAAAAATTACCCTCTTTCGGCACTATTTTATATTTTAGAAAAATTTTGTGCATTGTTTTCCTCATGTGCGAAGGGCTTACGGTTTTGAGCTTCAAATTGATCACGGACCATAAGGGTTTTTGGGCCATTTACGGACCTTTGCGTCCTCCTTCACTGAGTAAAATGTGTGTCCCTGTTGTCTTATCGAAAAATTCCTAAGAGCTTCAAGCTAACTGGATACCAAGGTCAAACATTCCATCCCCATTCCACAACAGATTATCTGTAAGCAATTTGCATAAAGTGCGGTCCATGGCCCAAGGGTAAAGGAGGTTAAAACGTTTCTCGAGATATATTTATTGGATTTTGGGGCTATTTTAAACAAAAAATCATCTTCAAAATTTTGAGTCTATATTATGGGGAGGCATGGTAGCAACAAACGGATGTTTGATATAAAAAATAAACTCTACAGGTGATTATTTGCCCTAGTTTAGGGTAGTATTTATAGAACTTGGTCTTAAAACAGTATACCGTTTAAAGATAAAAGAAATGGAAAACCAACAAATTGCTCTATAACCAACGTCTTTCTTTTCATTACTCTGAGTTATTGAGAGGGTTGTTACATTCAATGGCTGGGTTACTTCCAAAAATTTACTGTGCGAGCTATGACTTTTCAATGTGCGTTGGGTTTTTCGGCTGTTCTTAGGCAAAGGAAGGTACTTTCAAGGCATCCATGGTTGGGCAGGGTAATTTTTATATCAAAAACTCGAATTTCTATTGTTTATGCAAGTGAAAACAGGACACTGACGTGCAAACGGGATGAGGTCTTTAAGCCTGGGTCTAAGCGGTTACGCCCACCCCCCAGATAATTCTCTTTAATTCCCCCTGGATAATTTCAAATGTTCATCAGAAAGGATATTGAAAGTTCTACTCACCTGTTGAAGTCAGAGGCAATCCTATAGCATTGCCTATAGTAAAGAGCCACATGGGTTCAATGTATTCATATTTTTTTCCCAGACGCACTTCACATGGAAGAGGCGGTCGTATAAGCGTTGAAGGGGCTCATTCGATTACAAAGTCAAAGTTCTAGGGCCCTTTTATAACGCTAAAAGTGATTGGCAGCAAGCCTTCTGCCACACTGTTTTTTCCTCAAACGCGTCCGAACAAAATTTTGCGATAGTGATTTGTTCAAAATAGTCCAAAGGTCAAATAACAATGTCTCCGGTTTGATAGTCCCCTTCCAACTCCTGGGGCAAGGGCTGTAAGCTATACAAGTTGCCCGTTGTTAAGATATAAGGTTTTTATGGGAAGGATGGTCGAGTAAACTTTGGAGGAGGCTCATCTAATTAGAAATCGGAAGTTCCAGTGCCTTTTTTACAGAATAATCATGCTTTTCAACCAGTTGCTACCAGTCGGAACCGATTATTACCAACTATAGTCTCTTCAAAAATGTCTTATTCTAGCTAAACACCAATGTAGTTCTTAGATTTTATCGTAGTTAAAGAGGGAGGGAGATGCCTCAAAGATTAGATTTTAGTTCCTAAACCTCCAATCTCTCAGTGAGACTTCAGATAAATACACAAATAGTTCTAAAGGAGAAACAATGGGAGGGTGAATGTGGAAATATATATAAAATCCCAAGAGCCGTAGCAAGGACTGTTTTGTTTTTTGTTTTTTGGGGGGGGGTATTTTTTCAAGGGGGAGGGGAGTGGGCTAAAAAGGTAAAAGACGCATATCAATTTTCTTTCAGAGGAATTAGTTTTCGATTCCTCTTGATTTCTGGGAATATTTCTGGTCTACGCTGTTATTATGAAAGAAAAAAGTAATAATACACCCCAAAATGAGCAGAACTTGTACCTTGTAGGAGGGGGAGTGCCCCCTCCTCATGCCCATATCCACCTCACGGTCGTAAAAACTTCGGAGGATGCTCGTTCGATCAGAAATCAAGAGTTCTAGTTCTATGTTTTGAGGTGCCTATTTTGTACTTTCCCTGGGGCTGCTCAATTCTGCGCTTGGAGGATTTTTCTATTCAGGGAATTAACAGGGGGAATTTTTTGCAGAGGAATTTTCCCCGGGGTGATTTTTCGGAGGTATTTTCCGTGGGGGAAATTTCCTGGGGGTATTTTCTGGTAGGGGACATTTTCGAGGGGCTAAACGCCAGTTTCCTTTTGGCCTTTGGTTTCCTTATTATTATTTACCTTATTATTATGTTTTCCCAAAAATTTTGCCTTTTCTTACGTTTCATGTATCAGGCCCCCTTCCTAGTCGAGCTAGGTTCTATGTACATGCATCAAAGAGGATGGAATGTATTAAAAAACCTTTTTACATAAAAATAGGAAAAGGAAGTTTGATAATAGATGAGTCCAACATAGATTTTGGGCGTGGGTTATAAATTTCGAATAATAAAAAATATAGCAAAATGTCTTTTGACCTACCACAACCAGTTCAGTGACACTTCATTACCAGTCTCCAGATATAAAGGTAAGCATAGACTTTTTACTATATTGAGAAACTGTCACCCTAAAATTTGTGGTGAAATGGCTTTCAGCTGTCAGATGTCACATGGAAATTGGTTGAACTGTAACTTACTAGTTAAACTGACATTTAGACTTAAATACTATATTTCTTTCAGTTTTCAATTTCTTAAAGAAATATTGAGGAAGTCCCACAGACATCTAGCAAGAGTAAAAAGTCAAATCACTAAAAAAAATTACTGGCCCTATCCTTTGTTTCTCAATTTTTGTCCTGGTTCCAACTTCTGAAGTTTTTACCGTTTATGAACGCAAAGAAATTTAACCGCTTTATTTTATATTTTTTAGATATTCTTCATATTCAAATTTGGACAGTAAATATATGCATATCAAGACACAACGAATTTTTTGAAATTTTCGGAAAAATGGTTACATTATTTACTAGATTTAGAAATCATTCCTATTCATTAGCTATTTTTTCTGCTGAATTGTCATTCCCTGATGTCATTGTACGGGTCTATAATACTAACCTTTTCCTTTTGACTCCAGAGATCTACTCGATGTCTGCTTTGGCCAAATTTTCTGCTCGTCAATACTTGAGTTATACCCATATTACATATAGTTGTCGAGTTACTCCTTGTCAGAAGGTTTTTTTAAAATTTTTGGTTCAGCTATTCAGTTTGTTGCTGAAATTTGCAGTTTTAAAGCCATGTTAAGCGTCACAAACCCTTGCACTACTAAAAACCTGAGACATTTCTTATGAAAAGAGATTGATCCTGGGGCTCACTCCGCTTTCAACCTTAAAGAATACTCTTTATCAACGAGTCAGGCTTTTGAACTTCATTTCTGGGTCGAGAAAATTTTCAGTTAACTTAACTTTTGACGTATTCATAAACATTTCTGGAATATTTTGCGACATCCGAGGATGGAAAAACTAGCTAAAATTATTTGAGATGTCCACTTGACAACCGCGCTTTCTCATGATATGATTTTTTTGTACCTATGGAAAAATAGCCCACATACCATAAACTTGTGTGCGTGCTACGCTTTCCACTTACTGCATTCCTACCAATCTAGCTTCGAATGGTACTCACTTTAAAATACAAAATCGCATTTCCTCTTCTTTCCTAAATTTATCTTTCCCGGGTATAATTCAATAGGCTTATCTTAAGGACAAAATTAAATGGACCGCTTTTTTTCAAAATTTGGCACGAACGATGAACAGTGAAAAAAAAATCACTGGATGTTAGAAAAAATCTTCTGAATTTGTTTGGCAAAGTTGTGCCAAAATTGTATTATAGACAAAAGTTGTGCAGATGCACAAATTAGAGGAAAATATGCCGAATCCTTTTGTTTACCAAACCTAGTTTTGCTGAATCTACAATCTTGCTTAATCTAGTACAACTGCACCACCAAATGACCTTGACCTTGAATTTTGACTACACAAGGGCTTTGTAGACTTTTGGAGTCAACTTTCTTTTAGAATTAAGCCAATGAGTCCAAAACGATAAAGCCCGCTCTAAAATATAATTTAATGTCGAAAAAGTACTTCCTAAAAAAGTTCGATTTGAAATTAAGTAAGAATAATTCAAAAGAAATACAGGTGAAATTAAAACAAACGGGGGCTATTCCATAGCTGAGAGGGCTGGGGGCTGCTCCATCCTGGACATTTCGATATTAGCGCCAAAGTTTTATAGTGTTATGCTTAAAGCATGCATGAGTGCAACAAATGTGGTTAACGAGTAATTGCAAGTGCTTTATTCTACCAATTGCAACATTTGAACTGAGAATGCCAATATTTTAATTTAACAATCATTCGTCTAGAAGAAGCAAAAAAGATACAAAATTGTGAATTGTGTAGATAGAGGTTTGAAACCTTTGCAGTGGAGTTTTCTCATATGCTGAATTCGTTGGTGTAATTTTCATCAAGGTCACTAATGTTTGTGGGGTGTTTTGTCCTTTTTCGAAAATCAGATTAAATTTCTCATGCTCATAACTTTTGGCAGGTAGCTTTAAAGTTAAAGAATTTTAACTTTAAGAGGCTAATTCTATAAGAGGCTAATTCTGTTGATCCATACAGGGTACAGGTCTCTCCTTGCTCACAGTCTGTGACCAGGAACTGTTAGATAAGCAAAAGAAAAGGGAAATGAGGGACTTCAAATGCATAAATGAGATCTTAACCCTTTCATGCCTGTGGTCACCATACGGATACCGCTCACCTCCTATTTTTTTTCTCTCGACTCGACAAATTCACAACCGTGATTTCTTTTCCACTAGATAGCGCTTGCTTGACTCTGTCGCGTTTGAATTTATTGTCCCTCGAGGCTTTACCCGAGCGGTCGAGCGAGCGTCCAAGTTTAGACAAAACATAAAATGTCGAAAAAGAGGAAAGGTGCAGATTTCGACCTCGATGACCTGGACGTTTCTGGTAAGTTCAGAGCCTGATTATGATTCTATTTTGTAGCTAAGAATGCGTTCTTTCGAATGAGATATCACTAGTCTAATTCTGAGCTGTAGTTTAGCCGCAAACAAGGTTGTTAACGATCGGTTACCAAATGGTCACATCAGGCATTCAGTGCCAAACCATACCTAGGCAGATTTGTACAGCAAACGAGGCAGCAAGTCCTTTTTATGATCGGGAATAGGCACATTTTCTTTCTGTTCCTCCTTTTTACTGAAACAAGGGTAAAAAAGCTATTTTGTGGGATGCCTCAGGCAAGTGTTGAGGCCAATGGCCTATTTTATTGCAATATACTATTATTATTGTTATTATTAAGTGATGCACTTACCTTGAATTTCTTTTCAGCTGATCCAAGCACGAGCTCTGACTCCACGAGAGGTCGTGGTCCCAATCCCTTGGAAGAGAGACTGATCAAGGAAAGAAGTAGAAGAGTTACCAAGAAAATGACTGCAGAAGAAGCAGCAAGGCTTTTATTCATACCTGATTGTGATTCAGATCTCGATATCTCTTCCGACGACGACGGCCCAAACTGGGCACCAGACAATCCAGATCAAGAATTTCAGCCTTTACGTTCTCTTAACTGTTATGGCAATGAAGACGGAAGAGATGAAGAGGATATCGACCACACAGACGACATCCCTTTAGCAATGCTTGGCAGGTTCAAGTTAGACAATGGCGATGACACGGATCAATTCGATTTGCCTCTCCTGGGCTAGAATGATACAACAGCGTCAAACAGTTCTTCAAGCACATCATCAGCACCAGTGTCAGCTTCTTCTGCAATACAGTCAGCAACAGTTACTGCACCTGCTGAACCCTTTGTCCTTACAAGAGCTCAAAAAAATGCTCCTTCCCAAGCAGTGGCCGGTCTAGTAACTCCAACTGATGCTCCTCCGGTCACGGCAAAACCAGTAGCAAAAAAGAAGGTAGCGAAGGAGGCAAAGCAATACAAGTGGATAAAAACGGAGCCCGAACCTCGAAATATTACATGGAAGGGTTCTATGCCACACTATGACGAGGTACAAACGCCCCTTGATCTCTTCCGAATGTTTATCACAGAAGACATTCTTTCAAACATTGTGGACCAAACGAATCTGAATGCCATGAGAAAGCAGAATCTTGCTCTGAAACTTTCCCTTGAAGAGCTGCGCAGATTTCTTGGAGTTCAAATGCTTATGAGCATTCTCAAACTTCCAGCTATTAGAATGTACTGGGAGAATGGAATACGATATTCCCCGGTGGCTCTTTTTTCCACATTTGCGATGACACCTTAATGATACCGAAAAGGGAGGTTGGTCATGATAAACTGTTCAAGATCAGAAGACTATACGACGCATTCAGGGAGAATCTGAAAAAAATAGACCCTGAAGAGATCCAAAGTATTGACGAACAGATGATCCCATTCAAAGGAAGAATTGGATTTCGACAGTACTTAAAGGACAAGCCCCACTCGTGGGGTGTAGTTTTCACGAGAGCCGGCATCAGCGGAATAGTGTATGACATAGAGATATATACAGGAAAAGGAGCTGTTGAAATTTCTGAACTTGGCCAAGGTACTGACGTTGTCCTTCGGCTTGTAGAAAATCTGCCAAGGTTCATGAACTTCAAGTTGTTCTTTGATAACTTCTATACTGGCATCGATCTCATTCACAAGCTCCGGGTTGAATATGGCATCGAGTCATGTGGTGCGAAACGCAGCAACAGAATGAGGGGCGCTGTTCTAGATACCGACGTCAACATGAAGAAGAAAGGACGAGGGTCAGTGGACTTCCGTTTTGAAAGACATTCAGAAGTATCGGTAGTAAAATGGTATGACAACAAACCAGTCCATTTGGCTTCTTCATACTGTGCAGTCACCCCAATTGATAAGTGTCAGAGATGGGATGGCACAACACGGAAATACGTCGAAGTTGATCGCCCCCGAATCGTCCGTGACTACAACAAATCAATGGGGGGCGTAGATCTTGCTGACATGTTCCTGGAGCTTTACAGGACTGACATTCGCTCTAAGAAATGGTATATGAGGATTGTGTACTACTTCTTTGACATGGCTGTGAACAACGCCCGGCTGATACACCGCCGACAGTGCAATGTTCAGCACATGTCTCTGCTGTACTTCAAAATGGACATTGCTCGTGGGTTGGTTCTTACTGGCGTATCTCAAAGTCCTCGAGTTGGAAGACCATTCTTATCAGTGACCAAGCGCAATACGACTACCTCGCGAGACGGGATGCCTTCGGAATCACTGAGGTTTGACCAGACCTCGCATTTTCCGGATACGACTGAAAAGGGAAGGTGTCGCTATGAGAAGTGCGTTAGGGGTGGAACCAGTCGAATCATGTGTTCGAAGTGCAAAGTTCGACTGTGTTTGAACTCAGATCGCAACTGTTTCACAAATTTTCACCTAAAATAGTATCTGTATACACCTGACGTGACCATTAACATTTTGGATATGGAATGAAATAAAAATTTAAAAAAAATAAACCTGTTCTAGTTGAACCTCCAGGATCACTCTCTGCTATTTTCAGAATTTTTACGCAGCTCCTTCTTGGTTCAGGTCTGAAAGGGTTAATGACTACAGGAGGAATAAAATGTTGGATTTATTTCAAATTCAAGCTTTTTCTTAACCGACAGTTCAACTTATCTACCAGGTTCTGGGTCAGAAGCTCTGACAACAGATCAGGGGTGTCCATTTACAAGAATTCAGGGAGGGGGCAATTGTAATTTTCAGGCATCTACGGGAGGCAAATTCTTTTTTTTTCCAGCGATAATACCCAAAAAGAGATTTTTCGATGAAAATACTCGCAAACGAGGTATTTTTCGAAATCAAGAGGAAAATTAAAATATCTAGAAGGGACATAGCCCCCCTCCCAACTGACGCCATTGGAGCAGACGACTTCTGATTAAACTAGTAATTTTTCCTTTAAGATTGTAAATAGCCGTTGCCGTCACGATAGTCTAATGACAGCATCAAATTGCTGCAAGCATTCGGCATTCTTATTATCTCTTTTTTTGACAAATAATAAGTGGTCTTCCAAGATTATGCAAATAAATAAATAGCATGTCAAATACATATTACGGTTACCATATTTTACTTTTGACAGAACTTCGGAAGGGTGTTTTCTAAGCAAGGTTTTCTAGCCATCGAATCTTATTAATGCGTCAGCATATGTACAGTACTAACTCCGTCATAAAGGACATTCTACGTCAGATTTTTCGGTGTAGAACACCTCTGATTTATTTCTTAACTAATCAAATTGTTCTCAGTTGATTAATTTGTCTTTATTTTAATTATGATATGTCAAAAATTATTTATATCTAGTTTGAATATTTTAAATTTGATTCTTCTACATGCATCCACAAAAAGTGCAGCAATGACTCTCTCAGAAAGGCTGTTCTACATTAGATTTGTCGGCAGAAAATGCCTATGATTTGTTTATTGAATTAATTTGATTAATTTTTCATTAATTATTTAGTTTCTTAATTTTTAAGGTATTTAAAATTAGTTTCTAACTAACTTGAATTTGTTTTTAAATTTATCTTCTACGTGCATGTGCAACAATGACTCAGAAAGGCTTTTCCACAAGTTGACAGAAATAAGCAGAAAGACATTTTTGTAGCCTCTTGTTCTGGCATGTGCTTGACGACAGACCTAGTGTGCTCTCTTTTGTATTCTTTTATTAAGCTGGAAAAGGAAAAGTGTGTTATGCAGCACATTTACCAGATTACATACCTTGGTAGCGTGACCTCTCTTTTACCTGAAAGTAGGTCTTTTATGTGCTGAACGTCTTTAAGGATACGGGCTACGTCTAAGCTATATCCTGATAAGTATAAATAAATACTCCACAGGATGTATTTTTCTGTACATGAGTAATCAGAGCTTAATTATTATAGATTACCAAATATAAATGGAAGTGATATGGTTGAAAGACTTAAGAAACTGACATGACAGCGGTGGGTATTTTTCTTACAGTCAGACCTCCATCCCCCTTTAGCATACTTTCTTCGTAAATAGTAGGGGGGATAAAGTTTTATATAATTTTCAATTCACGATTTTAAAGATAAAAAATTAAACCCAATCATAAAAAAAAATGACAAAAAACTTCTGGAAGAAACATTTCCAGTAGTTTCTACTCAGTTCCCTAGTTAATGATTGTTTCTGTTAAATATGTTTTCCTAACATTTTTAAGCTGAAAAAGTAGCACCCATATTGAAAAGTTGTGTTAATAATATATTCAACAAACAAAGGCATATATCTACATAGCCTGTTAATGCTAGATTCGCCGGGTAATTCTTCTGTGTTACACGATTTATGAAATTTTAGAAAATAACTTAACAAGTGATATTCAGTTGGGTTTTAGGAAGATAAAGACAACGGAGCAAGCATAAGACTATCTAACCATTATCACTTACATGGAATGAACAATGATTGTGAAACATACACGACATTTCTTAGTTTCAATTCTAGATTTTCTAGATCCAATATTTTTAGATTTTATTAAGGTTGCTGGTAGAATCAATGTTTCTAGATCTACATCTAAATACATCAATATATCTGTTTAAATGTTTCTAGACTTAGGCCTGCTGATGTAATTAGCCATTACCTTCTTAAATAGCGACGAAGACGCTATTGCTGAGGACGGCCCTTGGACATAGGAATGAAATATTTATTTTAATTTGTTCCCCACTGTCTTAAGAAATTTCCTATTGTTCTTCTTGTTTTTGGTGTTTGGCATTACCTTCTTCAGTCTAAACTTATCATATAATTAATTGAAATCCATCAAAATGCTTTTCTGCTTCTAAATTTTTCAATATGTGAAGGTTTACGATTATTTATCACAAGCTGGTAAAATATTATTTGCAGTTCCACAAGGGTTGGTTCTTTAATTTCTTGTTGTTTGGAAACAACCTATATTCATCACGCCCAGGTAGCAGTTACCACGTTGTCGACAGATCAAGAACTTTACGGTCGGGATAGGATAAAGATTCTCCAGAGCCATTGATGGCGCACAGGGCTTCAGATTCATGTTTCAGTTGTTTTTACAGGAGCAGGCAGGCTTACAGCCCAACCTTACGGCAGCGGGAATCAAACCCCGTCCCCATACTGTCAAGCAGAGCATTAATCACCTGTACTTCCCTAGAGTCTTTACCAATAAATAAAATAGATCGAAATCTTTGGCTATTGCTGGATTTTTAAATAAAAACCCTTAGATTACAGGGATATTTACAGAAAACAGTAAGACAGTGAGAAATACATTTTTATAATATATTTAGATGTTATAGTACTAGCACACAAGTCTTGTAACTATTTAATAGCATTACGCGAATATAGCCAAAAGTAAAGGCCTATACTGAATGATATTCAAGCGTTGTGAAAATGTACGTAATAAAATCGGAAGGACCGTTAAGGCTCATGTACTTTTTTTTGTGCTGTACACAATAATCTTCCATGTTCGTTCACACTTGAAATAATTAAACTGGAAAAAAATTACTATTATACCACATGACCAGAGTCAGAAACCAAAGTCCGAAGAAGAAGAAGAATTAACAGCGGAGAAAAAAAGTAGTTGTGGGCATCAAGCCATGGCTAATTGTAGAAAAAGCCAAGACAGACAGTCTGATTGAGTGAAAGGCAAATCTGGCATAAGTTTTTTTTAGGATTGTATAAAAATGATGTTAGTTCATTTGTTAATAGATAAGTCCATCTATCATCCGTCCATACATCATTCCAGTTTTGTAAAATGCAAAAGCCATTGAGGACATTCAGGCATGAAAAAACCTGTACGTTGAATGTTTTAAACTTCTCAACATGTTGTCCCAGCGAATAAAAAAAGAAAGTTCACCTGATAAGTTTAAGGTTGTTGGAATTTGGACAGCTGCCCTTTTATTGCATGAGCAGAATAAAAAAAGCCAAGAAACAATAGGGCCCTATTCACCCCTAGATGAAGAGACCGAAATGACATCCTAAAAGTCAGGGGCAATCCTTCTCTCATATCATATCAAAAAAATTACACGCCCCAATTGTTTCCCCATTCCACGAGCTCGTCTCGGACAAAATGAATGTAAGAATTTTTGTCCTTTTCATTCTTTAACAGACACATAAAGCAGTTGTAGCCTCGCTACTGCTTGCGTCAAGCCTATGTACAGTTTTTAACACATACATTTTTTGATTCTATTATCTTTTAGCACACTGAGATGGGATAAAAAAATTTACCAAGACAGAGGGATAAAATTTAGGCGTTGACCAAGTATAATACGAGGAATTGTGCTTTTTAATCATTAGCCAGAACAGTCCTTTACACATCTTAAGTTTAACACATCAGGGTGTAGGCCTACTTTTAGTCGCGTTAATACATCGTTTCAAACTTCCCAATAGCGAATTTATGCTCTAGGGCTTAGTAAAAACATAAATACGGCATCATGATTTGATGTAAGCATTGTTGGGCGGGACTTGACACAAATAAGGACAAGCTACAATAAATATACAATTTATTGTATTATGCATATACAATGCATAAATTTAGCGACCCGGCTAGGAGCGACCCGGCTCAATAGTAACCGAAACTCTAAAAAATGGAATTTTGATACCAATAATTACATCAAAAGAATCGCATTTTAATGCTGATTTTAAATATATAAGTTTCATCAAGATCAGTTTTACCTATCAAAAGTTACGAGCCTGAGAAAATTTGCCTCATTTTAGAAAAAAGGGGGAAACACCCCCTAAAAGTCATACAATCTTAACGAAAATCGCACCGTCAGATTCAGCGTATCAGAGAACTTTATTGTAGAAGTTTCAAGCTCCTATCTACAAAAATGTGGAATTTCGCATTTTTTGCCAGAAGACAGATCACGGATGCGTGTTTATTTGTTTTTTTTTTTCCCAGGGGTGATCGTATCGACTGAGCGGTCCTAGAATGTCGCGAAAGGGCTCATTCTAACGGAAATTAAAATATCTAGTGCATTTTTTAAGTGACCAAAAAATTGGAGGGCACCTAGGCCCCCTCCCACGCTCATTTTTTCTCTAGTCACCGGATCAAAATTCTGAGATAGCCATTTTATTCACCATAGTCGAAAAACTTAATAACTATGTCTTTAGGGACGACTTACTCCCCTGCAGTTCCCGTGGGAGGGGCTGCAAGTTACAAACTTTGACCTGTGTTTACATATAGTAATGATTACTGGGAAGTGTATTGACGTTTTCAGGGGGATTTTTTGGTTTAGGGGGAAGAGTTGAGGGGGGGGGGGGTTACGTGGGAGGAAATTTCCATGGAGAAACTTCTCATGGGGGAAGAGAATTTCAATGAAGGGGGCACAGGATTTTCTAGCATTATTTGAAAAAACAAGAAAAAAATATGAGGTTTTTTCTACTGAAAGTAAGGAGCAGCATTAAAACTTAAAACGAACAAAAATTATTACGCATATGAGGGGTTTACCTCCTCTTTATACCTCACTCTTTACGCTAAAGTATTTTTAGTAATTTCAACTATTTATTCTACGGCCTTTGTGATTCAGAGGTCATTCTTAAGGAATTGGGACAAGATTTCAACTTTTAGTGTAAAGAGCGAGGTATCGACGACGGCTGGAACCCCTCATAAACGCAATAAAACATACGAATATAAAAGTTCGTTACGAAGTTAATTCGTAAGTTACGTATATTTTTTACCCATGAAACGTTTGTAAAAAATTAAAGGTTCTAGTTGCTTTTTTAAGTAATCCAAAAATTGGAGGGCAACTAGGCCTCCTCCCTCGCTCCTTTTTCTCAAAATCTTCCAACTAATTGCAATTAATTAATATGCAAATTTCGTTTTAATTATTTATGTGCGGAGAGCCAAGATCAAAACATACATTAATTCAAAAACGTCCAGAAGTTAAATTAAAAAAAAAACAAGTTTTTGAAAATGAAAGTAAGGAGCAACATTAAAACTTAAAACGAACAGAAATTACACCGTATATGAAAAGGGGCTTTTCCTCCTCAACGCCCCGCTCTTACGCTAAAGTTTCTTACTGTTTTAAAAATAGAGCTAAGAGAAAGAGTCAAACTTTGGCGTAAACAGCGAGGCGTTGAGCAGAAAAAGCCCCTTTCATATACGGGGTAATTTCTGTTCGTTTTAAGTTTTAATGTTGCTCCTTACTTTCATTTAAAAAAAACTTGTATTTTTTATTTAATTTATTATCCAAGTAAACCCTGTGTTTATATTTCAATCCTTAGATTTTTTTTTTACAACTGTGTTGAACTTTTTTTTAGAACTGGCTAGACTTTTTTTCTTTATACAAACTGTCAGAAGATAAGCTAACTGATAAATTTTCTGAAGACAGCGGATAAATTAAATGAATTTATCCACTGTCTTCAAAAATTTCTCAATATCGTCTTATATTTTGTATTAAATAAAAAAAACAAGTTTTTTTAACTGAAAATAAAGAGCGATATTAAAACTTATAACGAACAGGAATTACTCCGTGTATGAAAGGGGCTGTTCCCTCCTCAACGCCCTACTCTTTACGCTAGAGTTTGACTCTTTCTCTCAATTCTACTTTATAAAACAGTAAACATCTTTAGCGTAAAGAGCGGGGCGTTGAGGAGGGAACAGCTCCAATAACCATTACTGTATGTAAACACTGATCAAAGTTTGTAACTTGCATCCCCTCCCCGAGGACTGTGGAGGAGTAAGACATAGTTATTATGTTTTTCAACTATGTTGAACAAAATGACTATCTAAAATTTTGATCCGTTGACTTTGGAGGAAAATGAGCATGGGAGGGGGCCTAGGTGCCCTCCAATTATTTCGGTCACTTAAAAAGGGCACTAGAACTTTTAATTTCCGTTAGAATGAACCCTCTCACGACATTCTAGGCCTACTTGGTCGATATGATCGCCCCCGGGAAAAAACAAACAAACAAATAAACACGCACCCGTGATCGGTCTTCTGGCAAAAAAAAACGAAGTTCCACATTTCCGTAGATAGGAGCTTGAAACTTCGAAAGTAGAACTGTCTACGACAGTAGACAGTTGGAGCTTGAAATTTCGACAACATACTTTCTGATATGCTGAATGCAATGGTGTTATTTTCGTTAAGATCCTATGACTTTTAGGGGGTGTTTCCCCCTATTTTCTAAAATAAGGCGAATTTTCTCAGGCTCGTAACTTTTGATGAGTAAGACTAAATTTGATAAAATTTATATATTTAAAATCAGCATAAAAATCCAATTCTTTTGATATATCTATTAGAATCAAAATTCCATTTTTGAAAGTTTTGTTCACTATTGAGTCGGGTCGCTCCTTACTACAGTTCGTTACCACGGACTGTTTGATGAGGGAAAGACAGTGTCATCTGTCATTATTTATTTTTCCGTTTATTTTTTAGTAGTTTATTTATTATATACATTTTTTTTCAGATATTATACAGCCAATATTTTTAGGTTTCAAAAAGTTCAAAGAAATTTAAATTCACTACAAACCCTAACTAATTTCAGAATTTAGGTGAATTTGACTGTGAATGTGTCTTTCGTCAGCTCACAGTGAATTAACCTCACAAGATTTACTATTAGTCACTTAAGTCACTGGATGGCGAGATTTGCTTACTATACAAAAAGAAAACTAAGGAACTCAATAAAAAAAAATTAGACGATGAAGCAAATAATTTATTGCAAATCAATGTATTTACTATACGTGGCAAAAAAGGACATAAACAAACAATGAGGTTTTTCAAAATAACAGAGATTAGAACACAAATAGACACTCCTTTTTCCACGAAAAACATTTTCGGGTATCAAATTCAAAAAGTTTTTTGCACAACCCAATATAATTCACAAGGGATATTATAAGATCTATAGCGAGTATACTCTTCAAAATAAATTAAAAAGACTACATTAAAGAGAAAAAACTACATTTCAAGGAACTACATGACTAGATAAATAACTGGGAACAGGACCAAATATGCTAAAATACAGTTCAAGGTTCCATAGCTAGCAGTAGCTTCGGGAGGAGAGGTGGTGGTAAAAAACCCTTTAAAAGTGAAAATCAAAATCGAGATCCTCTCCATGGCAATTAATCCTACTTTATAAACACACGATATGGTTTGGTATAACATTAGAAAATATTCAATACAGGTTTACAAGAAAACAATCTGTCTTCAGCCCGGATACAGAATTAATATATGTGATGCACCAACAAAACTTAGGCTACTTCGATGGTATCCCCAACCTCCCCCCCCCAACTATGTAATTAATAGAACTTTAATTCTTCTGTGGGTGACATGTGTCCCGAAAGTCACCCCTTGGATCCACCTTTGTAAATGCTTTTGTTTAAACTTCATTTCATACCTCTTAGTTAAATATTGTTCAGATATCCACATTTTAAGGGTACCTTTCCTCCTAAAATACAAAATCGAGCCAATTCTGATTTAAAATTAGTTTCTCTTCTAAATTACTGAAGCATTTTGGTTCTGTAATGAAAGGCGATCGAGTATGTAAATTTCAGGAAATGGAGCGCTGAATAGCCGGAACTTGCATAAACGACTCATAAAAGGCAGAAAAGGATGCTTAAGTATCACATAAATGGCTAATTTTTACAGGCAACGCCCTCCTTTCCCCTAAAATGGGGGTATTAACTTGGAAAACATGCCAGTAGGTTATATAAGTCAATCTAGGGTTAGTAATAGATTGACTCTGTTTTCCAATTTAGTCAAAAATAACTAATCAATTTCGGAATTCAGAATTTCAGAACAACTTTAGATTCAATAAATATTCTCAAAGAAAAAAATGGTCCTATGGTAATAATTTGAAAGCCCACCATAGCTGGGTTTTAACTAGAACTACCAAAATGGAAGTAATTGCGTAAAGATTCCCTCTACTGGTATTCAAAGTTGAGTACATGTCACATCATTACGGGATTTATTCAAGCATTTTTCCCATGAGAAATCAATAATTAACCGATTGCTTAGTTAAATAATTAACAAACTGAGAAACCAATAAACAAATTTAAATTTCCGATAAAAATATATAGCACACCAATAGCTAAAAACCTAAAAAGTGTAAGTTGAAAATTGAAATTTCAAGAGAATTATTTACGTAGTTCTCAAAATCTTAGCTAAAATTAGCTAAAATAGCTAAAAAAAATTAGCTAAACCCTGCAACCGTATTTTCTGCACTCTTACTGGTATTTTATGAACTTATTCAATTAATTATCCAAGTAGTTTTTTACGGAAACCTGAATTAACTAAATGTCAATCGGTGAAAAACTTTGGAGCTTACAGCTTCTAGGTAGCATGCCGAAGGCTTCCCTCTAGCCCCCTCCTCTGGATACGGCTATGAGCATGCCTCTGATATATGAACTAGTCAGCCTTGAGTTCAACTAAGTCCATAAAACAAATAGTAAAGAATCTCACATAAGACTTTTTTGGTTTTGATTTTTGTGCATAAATTAATAGATGTGGTATATAAACCACATGTGTTAAAAATTATGAAGAGTATTTTTTTTTACTCTTCTAAAAAACCTCAATGTATACCCCCACGAGATCAAGATGTAGCCTGAAAGCTAGTGCCCGTCCTTCCCAGTTCAAGTGAGCGTAAATGTGAATAATAACTAACAAACCGCGTGCTAAATGGGGCATATATAGCTTAAAAGATAAGAAAGAAATAAGGGTAAGTTCAAAACAACGCATTAACAGCCCTGCGTTTTAGGCAAAATTGTCGAATATCAATCAACTAGAAAAACGACTAGATAACAGAACAAAGACTAGAAAAAAAGCCGGGGTTTCCAAATAAGCTCTTTCACTGTCACCCAATGAAAACACAAAATGATTAGGAGTCTAAGATGAAAACTTGATGTAGCCATTATTATTTTTTTTTATTTTAATCATTATTATATAATTGTATATATATTATATTATATATATTATATTATATTATACTTTAATTATTATCAATTATTATTATATTATATATTTAAATATTATTATTTAAATATTATTATTATCTTAATTATTATTATTATTTTATTTTTTCAACTTTTTCGTTAAACTGATTCCATAAATGCTTTCAGATTTGGACTCGTTACCAAAAAACTATTTTTCCAATTTTTTTTTTTTACGTGTGATTTTTGAATGGCAAATCAGTGCTTGACAGAAGCCAATGAATAAACAGGACAGTAGCACTTTGATTTTAATCAAATTAAAAAAAAACTGTATTAAGCCTTACCACTCTGCGCTGACAGCACTCATAAACATAGCGAGATAAAAAGAAATAAGACGCAAATGAGAGGACAAGTAAGGAACAAAAACGATTAGTTCAACTTGAGTTACTTGTTTCAAGTAAGATATAAAATGCACAGGAACTAAAAGCATTATGTAGCAGAAAGAGGAGGGTGTTAACCAAAAAATAAATTTAACTGAAATTAACAAAAACATTGAAACTAAATGGGCAATTTTCCCAAAACTACAAAAGATTCACAACCAAATTAAACCTGGAAATTGAAAACTGTTCTTCTGAAAAAGAGAGGCAAACAATTCGCGATTTTTTTTTTTTTTTTCATTTAAACCTTAGTTTGAAACTGATTAACTGTTCGAAACTGTTCGGCCATGGTTAAGTTGTTAATTCAATTTTACAAAAGCCTTTCCCCGTGATTGGGTCTAAAATCGGATTTTTAATTATCACATTTTTACAGCGGCATTTTGGAAATGCCCTAAAAGAGCAGGAATTGAGACCCTTGCTTGACTGCTATACTCTCGTAAAAATAAAACATTTAAAAATCCCTTAAATGAGCAGGAATAAATCCCCCGTTTAACTTCTCAGTCCTCTTAAAAAAAGAAGCAGCATAAGCTTTCAGAAAAGGACACCTGCATGGATGATTTAGAAATGAAGCATACATAATGAAGCATAATAAGTTCCTAGCCCCTCCTAATTGGGTCCAGCATCAGAAACCAAATATCACATTTTCACAGCAGCATTTCGAAGATGCCTTTAATGAGCAGAATTAATGAAAAATATATTCCTTCTAAACAGGGGAATATTAGCTGACAAAATAAACATTTAAGAGATAATGAGTATTAAAAGTGTGATGTTTCCCGAGGGAGGGAGATATTTTCGCCAATACCTACCCTTAAAAAAAAGTCATATTTCCTACAAGTAAAATACATTATCTACTCCAGTCCCCTTCTACCCCTAAAACTTCCTTGTGATATGAACTAGTTTTAAATACAAATTACTATCTTCTTCTTGTTGTACAATTAGTAAGTATGAGTGATGGAGTTTTAAACGAAATTACAAAAAAGTCTTTAAATACTGAACTACACATGCTTGCTTAGCGTAAAGGACGTCTCTCAATGTCTACTGCTATCTTGTTTTCATAAACTAAAAAGAAATATCAACGATTCAGCCGACCTTATTCCTGAGAATCAATGACAAGGGTTAAAACTAAAAATACTCCTTCCCGAATATAATACCCATACCCCACTTATAGTAAGGTACTATAAGCACCAATAGGGCCAAACAGAAAGCAGGTCATCATCGGTTGGGGTGGAAGGATGTCCTAAGGAAAGATTAAAAGGAAGTAGAAACTTCCTGGAAAGGTGTAAAGATGGAGGCTTTGAATAAATTGTGATGGAGAAGGAGCGTGCTTAGCTGTGTTGGCCCCAGGTGGCTTGGTGCTGCGGTGAGCTGTTAGTAGTAGTAGTACCTCACTTATAAGCGACCCAAAATTGATATATGATAAGATTACATTCAATGGTATATGGCTTCATTGTAATTCCCGATATAAAAGGCTTAAATTTCTTGAAATACATTTTTTTTGGCTTAAGAGGGCAAGCAACCTTATTTCTTATTGGAAAATCCTCACCGGGATTAGGAATTATTAAAAATTATTAATGAAACGTATCTCCATTAGATATGATGCTTGGCTTCATTGAAGTACTAACTACCTCCAAATCGGTTTTTATAGCATACGTCTTTTTCACTTAACACTGCAATATAGTAAAAGTATGACTACTGGCTATTCTTTAGCCTGCCACTTGTGGTTTAAAAATTGGAAGTGAAAAAAAAAATCAACTTAGGAACATTAAAATTCTTTTGTTTTCTTTCTTGGTATCAAAATATATATATAGTAATATTATTACTATATAAATAAATATATATATAGTAATAATATTATAGCAATAATATATAGTAATATAAAATATAAAGTAATATTATAGTAATAATAATTACTATATCAATATATATATAGTAAAATAATTACTTGCTATTCTTGAACCTGGAAACTATAGTCTAAAAAACGGAAGGAAAAAAAAAATCAGCTTGAAAACATTGGAATTTTCCGGAACTGGCCAATACGACAATTACTTTAAAAAAAAATCTTCAAGGGTAACTCACGTAAATTCAACCATTTTATCACTTAAAAACAGGAAAGAAACTTGCTATTTGACTGCATGAGGAAACTTTGAAGAATAAAACTTTAGTGATACAGCAGCAACAATAAAAAAGGGGCGGGGCCTTATCTCTTGAAATAAAAAAGTAAAACACAGGAAGTTACTGAAATTCCTCTTGCGCAGTAAAGAAACTAAAAGAAAGCATCGATAGGAAAGGTTAAATTCTCTTCTAATGTTTCTCGTTAAAAATTTTATAGTAACTGAAAGAAATAAAAGCACTGTTAGCGTTTTAGTACAATAGAAATTAATCGGTAATACAGTGAAAGAGCTACCAAAAACAGTATGAAGCTGCCCTATTACCAAAAGAGTACAGTAGATTCAAACGAGATTAAAACATAAAAACTTCCAATTTGAGAAATTCATGACTAGAGAGCGATTTCAATTGTCTACCTTCTTGGACTCCAAGCATAGTCCCTATTATATAGCGGCCGGTATCGCCTTGTTCTAAAAAAGAGAAATGAAAACTATTATTAGAAAGGACATAACGCAACGATTAAAAGTACTTTTTCATTGTTCACGATCCCTACTTTTTTTCACGCTTGTTCGACTGCAAGTCCACGAGACTTGTCAATCAACCAATTTGTAATTATTTTTGTGTTAGCGTAAATGTATGAGCTCTATAAAAAGGGTCGCCTGTCCGAGACTATAGGCGGGTGTGCCTCTCTAAAAGCATATACAGAAGTATTTGAGTTAATCCCGCCGAGTAATAGTTACTCTCGCCAATTACCAACGCCGTAATCTCACATGAAAAACATAGGTTGGTCTACATTCCAAAATTCCAAAAATCTTAATTTAAGGACTAAAATTCCCTGTGCATTCGGTTTATCTAACTGCAAAATTTTCCCAATTTTTCCTGATTTAACCGAAAAATTATACAAAAATTCCCAAATTCGCTAAGAACTATATAACAGAAAGAACAGCATAAAAAGAAACCACTAGATAGTAAACAGTAGCAGAAAGAATAGTATAGAATAAAAAGCATCGAACAGTACACCACTGAAGCCATTCACTATAGGAATAGACCTGCAATTCGCCATGTTTTGTTTGGCACATAATAAGAAGCCTTTTTGACTTTTGTTTCCGAGATAGATTTTGGAATTATGATTTCTAAACCACTGCGATAAATCAACATGTTACAACTGCAAAACGATAAAATACAAAAACACTATATATTCTGAGACAATATTGAGTGACTAGCTTTTACTTCTAATATTAGGATAAAAAAATTACCATTTACGCATATAAGGGAACAATTCTTTTGTTCCCCTTAAGAGTCTCTTCTCCAGAGGCTTTTTTAGTCCAAACGGGATTTAATTTAGCTTAGGAATAAATGTTAAGAGTAGTTTTACCAAATGGAAGTAATCAGTCTATTCAATTACTTGATAAGAAACGAATCATTACAACTGATGAATTTGGTAGCTCTAAAATTCTTTACAATATTTCTTCTATTCGCTGTATCAGCTTAAATGCAGAGGAGGTTTTAGGGGGAGAGGTCACTCGCCCCGTGCGTAGAAATTTTAGAAAATTTTCGCTGTATCAGCTTAAATACAGAGGAGGTTTTAGGGGGGGGAGGTCACTCGCCCCGTGCGTAGAAAAATATAGTGGAGGACCCAATCGGCAGCAAGTATAAGAAAACTTAATACCGAAGTTTTCGTTTTCCCCATATATTCATCCCCATTCTTAACGGCATATTAATAAAAGATAAATAATAATTTTTCAGAGGCTAAGTAAGAAAAGTCACATTTAAGTAAATATAAAATTTTGTTAATAAATGTTTTTTTTTTTTAATTTGGCCTTAAAATTTTCTGGAGAGAGAAAAGGGGGGATAGAATTTGTTTCTGAAGTTTTGTTAAGTTTCAGCTTAAAAAGTTATTAAATTTGAAATTTTATTTTTAAAGCTGAATCTTTTTTAGGAAAGGAACAATAATTCATAGTCAAACTAAAAAGCAGAGCGATTTCAGATTTCCGTTTCAACTTTCACAAAAGCCATTAATAAGACAGGGATAAGCTTGGGCTTGATCTCAAAGTATGTCAGAAAGCATTTTTGTCATTCATCAAAAATATGCTGAATAGTATTTTTTGAAATTTAAAAAGGCTCCTTTTTAAGGGAAGCTAAGATTAAACTGAAGTAAAAGACCTGTGTGTTTTCCATAAATCAAACTCACTAGAATATGAATCTGCAGTTGTTTCTATTAATTTATGTAGCAGGATTCTGAGGACGATTTTTCCACATAAATTTTACGAATAATTTAACCCCTCCCTGCTCTTTACGTCTCTTTTGTTATAACATCCTTTAAAAAAGACTAGAAGAATAATTTGTATATTGGCCGCCAACAAACAGAAGAATAAAATAATGCTTTGTTCTAATGCGAAATTACAGTAATCTGGGAACATCTTTTTCATTTTTTGAGTTAAAAAAATAAAAAAAAATATCCCCTATAAAGTTCGGGATTTATTTCCAGATTTTTCTTGATTTTTTTTTTAAAGAAAGTAGGGCTTATTATCTGAAGGTTCAAAATACGCTAACATACGATGTATAAAATAAATCAAAATGCGAAGATAAATAGATGGTAATCGACAGTCAAGTAGCTTCATTCATAAAATTTAGAGAAATAAACATCAAATATTCTGATAGCCTTTAATTAGAAGGAAACATATTGTAATCAAGACTAATAGAGTCATCAGATATTTTTTCATATTTTGGAAGAAAGTAAAATAACTTTAGGGGCACTATTGTCTGCAGAGGCGTAGCTAGGGTTTCCGGTTCCCGGGGAAAAAGCACGGTTTTGACTCCATCCCCTCATTGCAGTTATTTCTTCTTTCAAAACATGAAGTACAATTAGGTGTAAGATGACGAGATGTATACAGAAACATTTACTGTTTAGAAGTTAGAGGATATTTAGGATTTGTTTTGGCTAAGAGGTTTTTGGCTACTAAATATGATTAGGTATTAGAAATGTATTGTGAAGATTACACAAGGGTGACAACTTAAATCAGCTTATCTAGAAGCTCTTAGAAGTCTCCCGTTTCTCGCTCATGACAGGTATGGAAGACTTCTCAAGAGTGCAGAGTGGAAGAAGAATGGAATGATGGATGAGGCGTAGATAATGTGGTGGTAAAGTTGAAATTTTACAAGATCAGGGGCCACAGATTTGGCCGCATTAAATAAGTCTCTGTGATTCCTTGAACGACTGCACGGTTTAAAGGAGACACGTGTTGAAGGGAATTTTTTTTTTTGGGGGGGGGGGGTGAATTTAACAAAGGACGAGTAAGAGCATGTTACTGAATCGAGGGTGAGTAGTTGGGGCAAGAAGAAAATAATTGGTGTATAGTGAGTATAGTAAATAATTTCTGAGACCACACTGGCTAATCATGACAACACACAAAATCGGGAAGAAAAGAAGAACGAGGAAAATAAACAGCCAGTGAAAAAATTGAAAATTATACAAATATTTCGGTCGACCTCCGCTTGACCGTCCTCAGTGCAGAATAAACTGATAAATATGTAAAAAAAAAAAACCTTAAAACAAAACACAAAACTAAAACATTTTAGCTTATATTTTAGGAAAAACTCTCCTAGCCTTCGATTACGCAGATGATTTGAGCATTTTAGATGAACATGTTAGCAAAATTAGCACATTGTTGAGGGTTTTAGGGTTCAGAGTTCAAAATCAGATTTGATAATTAATGTTAAGAAGACTTAATCGCTTAGACTAAGAATAAATGAAGGCAATAAGGTGATGTTAGGAAGCAATAAGACAAATCAAGTGGATAGCCCAACTTACCTGGGTAGGATTATTAGAAAAGATGGTGGACGCAGCGAAGCTTTAAAAAGTAGAATAGCCGAGGCCCAGCGTGTTTTTTATGGTTGAAAAAAGTTTGGAAGTCTGGGAACTAAAATTAGAATATTGGAAGTTACAATAATGACACAGGTCAAGTACGGTTCCCAAATGTCAATGCTTCGAAAGGAAGATGAAGGTTTATTAAATATTTTCCATAGGAACTGTCTAAGGATAGTTCTAGGCATCCGTTTGAATAACTGGAAGAAACTGCATGAAAAATGTGGTTCTATCCCAATTTCAAGGGCTATAAAGAAAGAAAGGCTGAGATGGCTAGGACACGCTCTGAGGATGAATCCATCTTAGCCATCCATCAGGAGTCAAACAAAAAAAGTCCCCGAACGGGTGGGATCATCTAGGGTCGTCCCCCAATGCATGGGAAGAGGGTTCGAATCGGAAGGAATTCGGAATACAAACTGTCAAAGGAATTCAGAATTCAGACTGTCAAAGGAATTCAAAATTCAGACTGTCAAAGGAATTGGGAATTCGGACAGTCAAAGGAATTTGGAACTTCGTGGGAGGGGTAAAGAGTGAAGCATTGAACAGACCTGGGTGGAGGAAGATAGTTTGCAGATGTGTTGGCGTCGAGTGGCTTCATGCTTCAGTGAGTAGTTAGTAGTAGTAGTATTAGCGATTTCCTTTAACAAATCTAATCATTGGTGAAGAAAATTGCTGCAGAATTTGAATTAATCAAAAACTGAAGAAATTGAAGCTAATAAAAAACTGAAGTAATCAAAACTGAAGTAACTGAAGTAATCGAAAACAAAAACTAGCAATGCAGTAAAGCTCGGGATGACTGGTTTCTGCCCTATAGACCTTGAATAAACAATTTATGACTCCTAATATTTCTTACAGTTAATACTATTCTTTAGTGACTTCCTACAAATGTATATAAACAGACAAGTTCAGTAAGCTATAATGATTTCCCCTCATAAGCTTATATATGTGTTTTTTATTTCCTGTCCAATTAATACGTTTGCACGAACTGAAGCCAACAATTTTTTTCGGCTAACATTTTTGTTTCCATGAGCAAGTAGAAAATTACTAGCTAACAAATGAATGGCCGAAAAACGGCTTATATTTTTATTTGTCAACGTCTTACATGCCATCTCAAAATTAATTTCCTCTTTTTACCCAGAGAATTCGTTCTGTATACCCGTACTGTCTCAAAAGTATTAAATTTCGTCAATCTTTCCATTCCAGTTTTTTCTAACTTCTTATTCCTTTCCTACGTCAAAATTTAAAAAAATGCGCCACGGTTGTCGGGTATTCAAGATCCATGGTTTCCGCTTATCACTTTTTCTGAGGGAGATGAAAATACAGGATTTCTTCCTTATTTATATTTTGGATACAAAACCATGGACTCAAAAGAGTAAAACAAATTCCAGTCGACACAGAATTTCATGGAAACAAGAATGTTCAAATATAAAAATATAAATTTGTCAAGATGGATGGTCGCAGTAATGACCTCTGAATGCATTGAGGCGTTTCTGGCGAATGAAAACACCAGAAATTCCTAAGTCCTTCGTAATTTTAACGTTTTCTTTTAAGTATACAGGAAAAATAAATATATTTTTAGGCATCTGTTGCAATTTATTACAATATAAACTCTTGAAAATCGCTCTGAAAATAACTTTCACCCCTATGAAAGTGTGAATCCTCTTAAAGCGTGTGCCGTTTATGACTCCCCTCCCTCCAAGACTGTTTTCCCGAGAGAGAGTCTTTCCGAATATTTAGGTGTCCAATTTCGCCAAAATAATAATCAATTCTGGCTTATTCTGTATATCAAGCTTTGCGGTTCCTTGGCACTAGAAATTAAGAGACACACTCCTCTCTCACCTCGCAACAATGATTTCAAGGATTACAACAACTAACCTTGCATCAAGATCCCTTAAGACGGGAGGAGGCGTAAGGGGTGAAGAGATCCTGGGAAGAGTAGCATATCCTTGCACATGAATATCCATTGTATCAGGGGTCCAACGTCCTAATTCAGTAGCTGATGTGCGGGTCCTATAAAAAAAAGATGATTATTTAATGAAAAGGTTAGACTTATTTTAACTTCATATTGCGTCAATAGCTATAATGAGATAATCACAACGTTAAACTACCCGAATCCAAATATATTGTCGTTGTACTCCGGCCTTCTCTTAAACCCGGGGAAGATTTTGTGGCTTGAAAGACGAAATCCTGTACCAATTCTCATTGAGGAGAGCTTATATCAATTTACAAATTTCAAAATTTCCTGTATTCTTGTACATTCTTTCTCCTATCCATCTTCTCTTTTTTTTATAAATCCTTATCTATTTCGGTTCGAATTATCGACTTTATCCTGATTTACATAGTAGTCGATTCAATTCTGAATTCTTTACGATACAACTAAGCTTGACTGTTATGCCAAAAAATGATATTACCTTTCTAACCTACAACGATACTTGCACGCAGGTTTAGGCAGAGGGACTCCCCAAGATAAATGCAGGATAAATAGATAATAGCAAGATAAATAAAGCTATATCGTAAATGCTTTACGATACAAATGAGCTTGACTGTTGTGCCGAAAAATGATATCACCTTTCTAACCTACAACGAGACTTCCACGCAGGTTCGGGCAGAGGGACTCCCCAAGATAAATGCAGAGGATCCCTTGGAAATGTGGACTCAAGGTAATCTTTTGAGCCCCCTCCCTTTTATACGCAATCCCCTAATACCCCCCTAAAATCCTCAACCTGTGCTACATTTATTACCATGTTCTAAGGACTATAAAGTTTCTTGCAGGTTCAGTAAAAGTAACAGCTTATTCTCTTCCTTTGACTGTACATTCAATTATTTAACCAATTGAAAAGGTGAAATCGAAATGGCAAACAGCCAACAAACAGTCAAATTCAACTAGAGTGTTTTCTTTTTTTATTTATTGTTATGATTTACGACATTATTACCAAAAAGAGCCACAGAGACTACTGTCATATACTTCCGTGTCAAAAGGAGTGCTTTAAGTTCATAGCTTTATTTTTTTTTTTGCATATTTTTTCAAGTCGTGACGGATTTTATATCTGCGATATTATCAAACAGTTCGTGGTAGCGAACTGTAGTAAGGAGCGACCCGGCTCAATAGTAAACGAAAGTGTAAAAAAACAGATTTTTATGTTGATTTAAGAATACAAGTTTCATCAAATTTAGTCTTGCCCATCAAAAGATACGGGCCTGAGAAAATATGCCCTATTTTGGAAAACAGCATCTAAAAGTCATAGAATAATAAAAAAAATCACACCATCGCATTCAGCATATAAAAGAGCCGTACTTTAGAAGTTTCAAGCTCCTATCTACAAAAATATGGAACTTCATATTTTTTGCCGGAAGACCGATCACAGGTGCGTGCTTTTTTTTTTTTTTTTTTTTTTTTTTTTTTTTTTTTTTTTTTTTTTTTTTTTTTTTTTTTTTTTTTTTTTTTTTTTTTTTTAATTATTATTATCAGGGGTGATCGTATCGCCCCAGTGATAGAATATCGCAAGAGGGCTGATTCTAACGGAGATTAAAAGTTCTAGTGTCCTTTTTAAGTGACCAAATAATTGGAGGGCACCAAGGCCCCCCTCCCACGCTTATATTTTCCTGAATTCAACGGATAAAAAATTTGAGATAGCTATTCCGTTCAACATAGTCGAAAAACATAATAACTATGTCTTTAGGGCCGACTTACTCCCCCACAGTCCCGGGGGAGGGCTACAAGTTTCAAACTTTGACCAGTGTTTACATACAGTAATGGTTATTGGGAAGTGTACAGACGTTTTCAGGGGAATTTGTTTGGTTGGGGGAGGTTGAGGGGAGGGAACTACGTGGAAGGATCTTTCCTTGGAGGAATTTGTCATGGGGGAAGAGAAATTCCATTAAGGGGCGCAGGATTTTCTAGTGTTATTTAAAAAAAACAATGAAAAATATTTATGAAAAAGTATTTTCAACTGAAAGTAAGGAGCAGCATTAAAACTTAAAACGAACAGAAAATATTACACACATGAGGGGTTCATCTCCTCCTAAATACCTCGCTCTTTACGCTAAAGTACTTTCAGTAATTTTTACTATTTATTCTACGGCCTTTGTGATTCTGGGGTCACTCTTAAAGAATTGGGACAAAAGTTAAGCTTTAGTGTGAATTTAGTGCGAGGCATTAACAAGGGGGCAAACACCCTCATATACGTAATAAAAATATACGAATATAGAAGTTCGTTACGTAAGTCAATTCATAAGGTACTTAGATTTTTTACCAATAAAGCTTTCGTAAAAAAATCTAAAAGTTTTAGTTGCCTTTTTAAGTAACCAAAAAATTGGAGGGTAGCTAGGCCTAAAATTGTCCGATCAAAACTAAGGGAACGCCATTTAGCAAAAAAAAAAATAATATACTAATTTCGTTATTCATGTGTGGTTTACCAAAATCAAAACATGCATTAATTCAAAAACATTCAGAATTTAAATAAAAAATTTTTTTAACTGCAAGTAAGGAGCGACATTAAAACTTAAAACGAACAGAAATTATTCCGTATATAAAAGGGGCTGTCCCCTCCTCAACTCTTTACGCTTAAGTTTGACTCTTTGTCACAGTTATACTCTTTAAAACAATAAAAAACAATAAAAAAAACTTGTTTTTCTTTATTTAATTACCGAAAAAAAGAGATTACTGTTGTACACCTGTGTGTCGATACCAGTACTTTATTTTCACTCCTTTATTTTTGAAGCACATTTTGTTAAGTTTTGAGATATTTGTTCCGCAATTTATTTTTGTGATGTATCACGCTACTACTTAAGCTTGAGTCAAGGACACCAAATATCTCGACTCTTTTACCCACTGTATATATCCGTGGTCATTCGGTAAAAACTTGAGCAAATAAACTCTCTATGTTTCTATGTTATTACACCGAAGATCAATAAAATGAGAATCGATTCATCTGGCAATAAAAGGGAGGAATCATACAATATACACTTGTTTTCCCTCGTTTTCGTTTAGTAATAAGGTAATTAATGGATTCTCAGAAAAAAAAGCAAAAAACCCCGAGGGCTTTTGCAAGTAACTTTTTCCACAACTATAGCTCACTTAGTTTGACTCTTTGTCACAGTTATACTTTTTAAAACAATAAAAAACAATTAAAAACTTGTTTTTCTTATTTAATATAAGAAAAACAAATTATTTAATTATTAAATAATTATTTAATATTAATTTTAAATTAATATTATTAATTAATTTTAATAATTTAATAATTTTTAATTAATTAATAATTAATTTTAAATTAATTATTTATTAATTAATTTTAAATAAATTAATTTAATAATCTTAATAATATGAAATTAGTACAACAGATACATAATTATTTAAAATATAGTGATTAAGAACCATAAAAAATAACAAAAAAAAGTATTTAATAGTAACATATGAATCAAATACTAACACTTATCATTTTTATCCCTAAAACGAGTCTTCAGTTTGTGGCACTTTATATTAAAAATATATATCAATTTACATTTCAAGTGTCTTGGGATCTCGTACAAATATGATTTATGAAGCTTAAGGCTTATTACTAATTACTCATGGTTGAGCATGTTAATTCTGGCCTTAGTCTTGTTACATGAGCTTGGTGGCTTTCAAACTTAAATTTAACAATCATGTTTCGAGTCAGTTTTCTCTGTAGTTGCACTACTCAGTATTTATTGTCTCCCTGGTGGCACTAACTAATAAAAACAAAAAGTTCCTCATCTTTATATATTTCCTCAACGAAAAATGTTTGTCTACACATATGTAGGCATATTTGTCTACACCCATCTCAGTGTAGTTTGCACAGGCCAATTACTGTTGCTTGGGTTCTCTGTAAAATTTTGAAATAGGCTACAGGGTGGGCCAAAAGTCACCGACCCTTTATTTTTTTCAATATCTTTTTTATTTCTTAATATTTTATATTTTCTCAATATATTTATTTTTTCACATCCTGGAAATCAATTATGGAGAAATTCATTACCGTACAACGTACGGTACATAACGTGATACGGTATACGCACGGTATACGTACGTGATCGAAAATCAATTTCCATCGCCTTGACTTTATGATACTAAAATTTCATGCATATAACTGTTAAAGTAAAAGTTATTTAAAATTAAAATGGGTCAGCGACTTTTGGCCCACCCTGTACTAGTTATTGATGAGATAAACCGAGTGTTTTACACAACCAGCAACCAGTTTGGGTTCAAAAAGGGCAGCAGTAGAGAATGTGTGCACCATTTTATGTGTAATATCCTTATGGAGCGCAATTGATTGAAGAAATCAATTGTTATTGCAGGTTTGGATGTAAGTAAAGCGTTTGACTGTGGTCTTTATGGTCAACATATGATTTAACATTATATGTTGTATGTTATATACGTTACCTTTTATGTTTTATGAATTTCACGGAAATTAAACTTTCTGATGCTTTGCGGTATTAGTGTCCATTTGTTGTTCTGATCGTACATATTTGTGCGTTTCTTATTTGATACTTTTTTTGTTGTTATCACTCCTTTTATTGCTCCACTATGATATTATGTGGTTTTAGTGGGAAATACAGTTCATTCATTCATTCGTACAAAACCGAATGTATATATGTCTCTGTGTGTCCTGTGTGCACTACTACACTATAGATCTGATCGCCAATAAACTTTAAGAAGTTTTTAAGCATACTCATGCAAAAGTTTTAGATATAAAATTTTTTCGCCCCCGCCCTCCTGTCCTCTTAATACTTTTCGCGCTGACTGAAATTACAGACCCCCGAAAACAAATACTTGACACGTGCTTCCGTCCACATTATTCACATTTCCGGACATTATTTATCCAACAACGCCCGGCGGGCAATTTAATTATCCTAGCCTAATTTCTCAAATACTTTTAAATTCAAAAATACGATTGTTATTTTACATGTGTGGAAATTCACCGCTGGGATAATTGTCGGGGAGGAATTTTCAACAGGGGCCTTTCTGAGGGGGAATTTTCCGAGAGAGAGAGAGACGGGGGATTCCTGGGATAGGTTCGGCCGAGGAGTTTTCCGGGATAAGCTGTCCAAACGAGAATTTTTCAAATACTTCGAAATTTAAAAATGCGACCACACTGGGGATTTTCCACAAGATAGAATTTATCGGGGGGAATTTTCAGCAGAGGGTAAGTTTTCTGCAGAAGAGAATTTTCCACAGGAATTTTTCTTGAATTTTCTTTCTTTGGAATCCCATTAACGTGCGGCTGGCAAGCTATTTTTGAGTAAATATCAAGTCGATAACCCAAATTTCGTTTATCTCTGATTAAGGATGCAATAAGGAGAGAAATATCGACATAGGGTTTTCGACGAGCCTTTGGCACCCCTCTTGACGATTGGGTGATAAGATGTCGCTTCTTGCGAATACATTATATTTATTGTATCTTCAAAAGCTGTTTGGTTTTCTCTTTTTTTTTCGTGCTCTACTTTTTCTTCATATGGTTATTAAGTCTTCATAGGATTATCACGCGGGCAAGGGATGCAGTCAGGAGAGAAACATCGACATAGGGTTTTCGACGAGCCTTTGGCACCCCTCTTGACGATTGGGTGATAAGATGTCGCTTCTTGCGAATACATTATATTTATTGTATCTTCAAAAGCTGTTTGGTTTTCTTTTTTTTTCGTGTTCTACTTTTTCTTCATATGGTTATTAAGTCTTCATAGGATTATCACGCGGGCAAGGGATGCAGTCAGGAGAGAAACATCGACATGAGGTTTTCGACGAGCCTTTGGCATCCCTCTTGACGATTGGGTGATAAGATGTCGCTTCTTGTGAATACGTTATATTTATTTTACCTTCAGAAGCTGTTTGGCTTTCTTTTTTTTTCAGTGCGCTACTTTTTCTTCATGGGGTTATTAAGTGGGCTTCTATTAAATTAAATAATTGATACTTACACCAGTATTTTATCTTAGAAAATTGTCTCTGAAACTACATTCTTATTTTTTGCCGTTTTAAACTACAGGGTTTAACTGCTTTAATTTAAATTAAGTTATGTTACACAGACAAACTAGGGAGAGACAGACATACAATGTAAAATATTGTTCGCTGTGTCTTATATTCCCACTAATGCATTCAAAGGAATTTCATCAAATACAAACAATATAAACAAACACCGACTAAAAAGTTGGCTTATTAAAAAAAATAAATAAATAAATAAAAGACAAAAAAAAATCCGGAACTACGACCTACTTTCTAAATTAAGTACAACAAACTTGTCAGACTTGTCACTAATATATGACTTTCCATCTTAAATATTTGCATTCATTAATCATTCATTGATTTGCATTTATTAGTACAATAGAAACATTTTATATTTGCTTTTTCTGGATAACACTAACATCTTAGAAAAGTGTCATAGAAACAACATTCCTTTCTTTTCATCATTTTAAACTGCTTATCCTGCTACATTTCTTTCTGTTATTCTAGTTTCCCCTTATTTGAAATAGCTGTCTTTTCCCCCTCAAGAAATACAAAAGATAAAAGGCTTTTCATGTGTCTTGAATAGTCCGCAACTTTCCCGGTTCTGTCTTATAATAGACTCATAAGCGAACGATTATCGTTGTTCTATTTTTCCCCACTACATAGGTCTTTTATCGCTAAGGTGTTAAGAGTTTCTATGATTCCCCCACCAGGTCGTAAAGTAGTGAACTGATTAGAGATCTAACATGTCTTTCCAAGTTTAGTCAACTGACTGAAGGAAGATAAGCATTCTGTTGTAGCGTTTCTTTTTATTTTCATCTAAGTCGTAGAAAACTTTTTTTTTTTACGTTTTCTAAACTTTTACGACTTTGGATCCTAATTCTGATTACTTTAATTTTAAATTTTTCTGATGCTATAGGGAGAGAATTTTGACTAATTATTTAAATGTGTTTGAATATTTGATTTAATATTTGGATACTATTTTAGGTACTTGTTAATTAAACTGAACACACCCAAGAAGTGAAGGCAGATTAATCCTAATGAAATATAACAAAATATGATGAAAATATAATGCTTCATTAACAAAATTATGGAAACTACGGCAAAGAATCATGGAAAGCAGACCGCGATGAACGCATTATATTAAATACTTAACTTAATCTAACCTAGCCCCTAACCATCTCTATAGGCAAAATATTTAATTAAAATATACCGATATCCTAGTTTTTCTCATTCAAAATAAGCAAATCATAACCAATTGCAGAGAGGCAAACCGGTTTTGTCAGATCTTAAAGAGCGAAATCCTTGAGTGTGGTTCGTATGTTACGTACCCTATGTTACTAATAGAAGTTATGGTACTAAAATAAGTACCCTATGTTATGTCTCTCTTACCAGGTCTCGTTAACTGATTAGAAATGAAGCAAAGCATTTTTTTTTCAATAGCAAGGCTTTCATTAGAAACGTAACAATTCTTTCAACGTATAGGAAGCCAAGTATGGGCATTTTTTTTCTTCTAAATCATACAAATTTCCTTAGCCTTTTCTAAACATTTACATTATTAGGGTATCCCTTTATTGTTTTTTTTCAGATTTGTCAAACTTTCCGTCATTTTCATACTATAGGGATATTATTACAGGAATATAGGGGTATTATTTCGATAGTTTATTTGGTCGCCCTACCAAGTTGTAAAGTAAATAAAAAATAGTTGCCCCCCCCCCAAAAAAAAAAAAACAAATTTTCAACGACATAGCCTCAAACATCATGCTGCACTTTTCTGAGACGTGACAGCTAACAAATGTCGATGCCATTTAAACGGTAGCAGTGTTTTAACGCAACCACGGTTTTCCGCCACCATATGTTTTACGCCATCTTTTAATTCAGGTAGGTCAGAATAGACATAGATATAGACATAGACATAAGAACAGACATAGACATACACATAGAAATATACATAGACACAGATTCAGACGAAAACATACACATAGACATAAACTAACCTAACCTATCTATTCTGACCCAACTAATCCTCTTGATGATGCAAGATTTCCTGGGTGGCGGAAAACATACGGTGGCGGAAAACCGCGGTGGCGTTAAAACACCCAACTCTTTTAAACTAAACACTTGTGTCGGGTTGGCATTTTCCAATTGTGTGATAATATCCATAACACTGAGATCCTAATGACCATCAAGCTGGCGAATCTCTCTACTCACGCAGAACACTGTTCTTTGAGGTGATACGACCACCTACTCCACATCCCACCAAGTTATCCCGCCAATCATTAAGGATTTCAGTTCCTCGGAAAATGGTTGACACTGGCCTTAAGACAGCCCCCGAAATAGATGGACCGATGCGGTAAACCAACACCTCTTCAACCGTAATACCAACACAAATGAAGCCCCATCCTCCTAGCCCCGGCTAAGTCCATTCGGAGAAAACTGACAGTTCCGTCAGCTAGTTCCTTCTAAACCTATTAAATAAGACCATTAAGTCGGACAAAGACAAGTATTTGGAATTCAGAGCAGCCTTTACCAAGCTCAACACTTTTGGAGGGTAAATATGGTGCCAATTTGAGGGTTTAAAATGTAAACTAGGTTTTGATTATAAGAAATAAGAAATCTGACATTCTCTGATCAGGGTTAAGGTTTGTAATTAATAGGAAAAACTTGGCACATGAATTCTAATATTCAAATACCATGTTTTCTTTGTCTTGGCACTTTAATAACATTCCAGTACAATTTTAGCAATGGCTTCAGGTGCATGTCCTGGGGAGCCTGTGGTCACAGCCCCATCCCCCTAAGAACTTAAAGGCTCCTTCAAAAATATACCTCCGTTCCCCCCCCCCCAAAAAAAAAACCGCCTAAACTTTAAACTTTAGAAAACACATCAAAAACATTATATTCATTTCTTTTCCGCTTTTGGGAGCAGGACAAACATTCCGGGTGGAGGTTTCCGTTTATTCATAAAACTTGAAATACACAATTTAAGCCAAGTTTCAATCTGACCAACCGAGTTTAGTTTTTTATTATCTATTCGTTTTGTTTTCTACCAAGTCTTATAAGTTTTAAGAAAATATTCTTTTTCAAATGCAATATCGTTATTTAAGTAGAACATCCATTTTTATGAGGATTAAACAGTAGCATCATCACAAATTGTACTACGAATTGTTTTGACGTGGTAAACAAATAATACACAAAAGAGAAAAACATGAAGCTAAATCACAGGCGAATAAACTGAAAGAGGCAAGTGCTATCCTAGTTTTCGTAAGAAAAGTGGATACAAGGAAAAGAAGAGGAACAGTAAGAACAGTTACAATGAACTTAAACATATCAAACAACCAAAAGAGAAGTGGGTACAAGAAAAAGAAGAGGAACAGTAAGTAACTGTCACAATGAAATAAAAAACATACCAAACAACCAAAAGAGAAGTGGGTACAAGAAAAAGAAGAGGAACAGTAAGTAACAGTCACAATGAAATAAAAACATACCAAACAACCAAAAGAGAAGTGGGTACAAGAAAAAGAAGAGGAACAGTAAGTAACTGTCACAATGAAATAAAAAACATACCAAACAACCAAAAGAGAAGTGGGTACAAGAAAAAGAAGAGGAACAGTAATTAACAGCCACAATAATTTAAAAACATATCGAACAACCAAAAGGAAGTTAGTGGTAGATCCATCCGATCCACCCACTCTCACAACCCACTCCCCACCCTCCCTGACAGGCGTGAGAGCAGCTTACTTTTACATATTTTTAACTTAAATTTATGCAAATCTGTCGAAAAAGAAAGTTAACGGTAACACAAATGTATGTTTCAAAGTTATAAAGTTGGAAACCTAAATTGTAAATAAGTTTCAGTAACTTTGAATAACTTCACAGAAAATTCTATGAATCTTCAAAAAAAAAAAAGAAGCAAAAATTAACACCCGCCCTCCTTCTCTCTCAAAACTCCTGGATATACTGCTGAAGGACATAAATTCGGATTAGATAAGGTACAACAAGAGGCATATGAAGGGAAATGAACCTAAATGAAGCAAAAGTAAATAAAACTAAAGTAAAAGATAGAAGCAAAACTAAGAATCTCTTGATTGACACACCAACAAGAAAATTTTGAGAAAGTTTCTCAGGTGCTGTTGTGCTCATAGTCATATCAAATCCACTAATAAATAATAAATATACTGTTGAGATAACTTCTATGGTTAAATATTTCTTTTGTTCGAAATTTGCACGTACTAATCGCGACTTTGCCCACTCTCGGCAGTTCTGTGGATGTTGCGTGGGTTTTTGGCTTATTTTCTCTTGCGGCTGGACAATGATGTAAGAGTACACCTTCATTCAAGCACTTAGTTTTAGTAGTGTCAGTAAGGAAGCAGTCATTTCCCCATTGGATTATTATATTTCTAAGTACTAGGGAAGGAGGACTAGCTAGGGAGGGACGTAAAAAAAAGAGGAATCCTGTTACGTTCAATTAACTGAAAATGGGAACTGATGATCAACCTCGTCAAAATTCGAATACCTGTCCCCACATAAGGGGAAATCCCCCCAAATTAGTCTTAGTAATCCACCTCAGAAATATAAAACATGAGAATGCACTTTTGTTGGTTTGAACCTCTTCCCCAAACCCCCAGAAAAATAATCTGAAAAGTTTGAAGGATATAATCGATATTATCAAGAGGGTCCTTAACCCTTGTAAGGTGTCAAAAGTTACCAATAGAAAGCAAGTAGAGAGGAAGGAAACAGGAGAAGGGAGAAGATGTATCTCACCAAAAGGGGCTGGCTGTCCTCTGGTACGAAATAAGCCCATCATAGCTTGGGACTGAGAGCCGGTGGAATTCAGGACTCCGCCGCCACTGCCTGTGCAAACAAAAAATAAAAAGCGAACAAAGCAAACAAAATTAAAATAATATGGTGAAAGCAAATGGGTACAATATACCATGCATAATTATAGAACTAATCCTGAGAACCAAGGTGATATTAATAGCACGTTTAAAATCAAATTTACGAGCAATGTACAATTATTTTCATTTTTAGTAAGATATATGAGCTTTATACTTGCCAAATCGAGTAGCCCATTAAACGAAAAACAGAGAAAATGAAAAAGGAGCACATTTAACATTCCAAAACGAAACACGTTGCTGGAAATCAAATTGTGTTACTAAAATATATCAAATAATGCTGAAAAACCAGGATAAGATTTACCTTCTAGTAGACCCTGGGGAAACATTCGCCAGTGCCCCAACCTTTTTTTTGAAATATCAGCATGATTATAGCAAACAAACTACTATTGACTGTTGCACATTAAATCAGATCATTTTAAACGTACGTTTGGTCCTCCACAAGAATATAATGTAGTATTCTGTCAGAAAAAAAGAATATTGAGAGGGACAACATTTTTATCCGAAAAATAGTATTCCCCCGTCATTGCGTAGCAAGTTGTAACAGTTTTTTTTTTTTTTTTTTTTTTTTTTTTTTTTTTTTTTTTTTTTTTTTTTTTTTTTTTTTTTTTTTTTTATCGCAATAGACATTTTGTTTTATCAGAAAATTCGTTTCGTTTTATGTGACTTGAATGGTCCATACCCCTACTGCTGCTTACTTCACAGAAAAAAGCAAGGACTATCACAGAGCCTCTTCCAGAGTTCGGCATTTGCATGAGTCATGAAGGCTAGTCTTCATTTCAGGCATTCACGTCACAAAGTGTGGGTTGGGACAAAAGCTCTGACACCTCTATTTTTTACAATAGTTCTCAATAGAACAAGGCTTCTCAAGGACCGATGTTTCATTTCTTTGCTCCAATAGTTTTTAAATTTCCAAAAACAGAAAACTTGAAATTTTCCGTTAAGAAGCCGAGAAAATTTAAACAGGCCCATCGTTTTATTCCAACAAAACCAGTTCTCAAACAGTTCGTGGTAACGAACTGTAGTAAGGAGCGATCCGGTTCAATAGTAACCAAAACTCTAAAAAATAGAATTTTGATATCAATAGCTACATCAAAAGAATCACATTTTAATGCTGATTTTAAATATATAAGTTTTATCAAGTTTAGTCTTACCCATCAAAGGTTACGAGCCTGAGAAAATTTGCCTTATTTAGGAAAATATGGGAAAACACCCCCTAAAAGTCGTAGGATCTTAACGAAAATGACACCATCAGATTCAGCGTATCAGAGAACCCTACTGTAGAAGTTTCAAGCTCCTATCTACAAAAATGTGGAATTTTGTAATTTTTGCCAGAAGACAAATCACGGGTGCGTGTTTATTTGTTTTTTTTTTCTTTTCCTCAGGGGTCATGGTATCGACCCGGTGGTCCTAGAATGTCGCAAGAGGGCTCATTCTAACGGAAATGAAAAGTTCTAGTGCCCTTTTTAAGTGACTAAAAAAATGGGAGGGCATCTAGGCCCCCTCCCACGCTCATTTGTTTCCCAAAGTCAACGGATCAAAATTTTGAGATAGCCATTTTGTTCAGCATAGTCGAAAACCATAACAACTATGTCTTTGGGGATGATTTACTCCCCCACAGTCCCTGGGGGAGGGGCTGCAAGTTACAAACTTCGACCAGTGTTTACATAGAATAATGGTTATTGGGAAGTGTACAGACGTTTTCAGGGGGATTTTTTTGGTTTTGGGGGTAGGGTTGAGGGGAGGGAGCTATGTGGGAGGATCTTTCCTTGGAGAAATATGTCATGGGGGAAGAAAAATTCAATGAAAAGGGTGCAGGGCGCAGGACGAATCTGGTCACGTTAGAAAAAAATGTCAAATTCAGAGCTTAATATACAATGCTGGGTGTTCGGAGCCTCTCTATTATGGAGTATAATTTGAAAATAACACAACTATACGAGCGATAAAACATATATACCACAACCATAACTCAACTAACGAAAGAGATAAAGAGATAGCAGAGATGCTAAGAGATAACACAACTATAAAGCGAAAACAGGTGAAAACTAAAGGGAAAATAAACGAACTAAGAGGTGGAAGGGGCCCAGAGAAAAAAAAATTCCTTTTCCAATTTTGAGCCTAACTTCCCCAAATGAGTAATAATGTCAGAAGCCCCGAAATACCGAATTATTTTCTTTTTCCTATAAGACCGGGGTAAATGAAACAGAAACTTACAATAGCGGAAATATAATATACACAATTCAGCCAGATCTTGTCTTTTTTTCAGGATAGGTGAAGTACCAGATAGGAAAAGTATTAAATGGTCGCAAAAACTAGTGTATAGCAATGCAAGCGCTTTTCGATAATAATGACCACGATTAGCTACTATTTTACCATCACCCGCTTTAAGTTTTCTTTAATATGCCGTACAATATTGATCCTAAAAGCTAGTAGATTCCAATAAATATGAATGCTTGACCGCCGCAAATCAGAGACACAATGGATGGAGAAGTTAGAACGCGGATTTCAAATGGGCATAGACTTTGCATTAAAGACTAGGTACTCCCACTTATCAATATCAAACAGTTCGTGGTAACGAACTGTAGTAAGGAGCGACCCGGCTCAATAGTAAACGAAACTCTAAAAAACGGAATTTTGATGCTAAAATATACATAAAAAGAATCAGATTTTTATGCTGATTTTAAATATATAAGTTTCATCAAATTTAGTCTTTGTCATCAAAAGTTACGAGCCTGAAAAATTTGCCTTATTTTAGAAAATAGGGGAAAACACCCCTCAAAAGTCACAGAATCCTAACGAAAATCACGCCATCGAATTGGGCGTACCAGAGAACCCTATAGCAAAATTTTCAAGCTCTTATTTACAAAAATGTGGAATTTCGTATTTTTTGCCAGAAGACAAATCACGGGTGCGTGTTTATTTTATTTTTATTTTTTCCCCAGGGGTCATCGTATCGACCAAGTGGTCCTAGAATGTCGCAAGAGGGCTCATTCTAATGGAAATGAAAAGTTCTAGTGCCCTTTTAAGTGACCAAAAAAATTGGAGGGCACCTAGGCCCCCTCCCACGCTCATTTTTTCTTCAAAGTCAACAGATCAAAATTTTGAGATAGCCATTTTGTTCCGCATAGCCAAAAACTATAATAACTATGTCTTTGGGAATGACTTACTCCCCCACAGTCTCTGGGGGAGGGGCTGCAAGTTACAAACTTCGACCAGTGTTTACATATAATAATGGATATTGGGAAGTGTACAGTCGTTTTCAGGGGATTTTTTTTTGGTTTTGGGGGTGGGTTTGAGGGGAGGGGGCTATGTGGGAGGATCTTTCCTTGGAGAAATATGTCATGGGGGAACAGAAATTCAATGAAAAGGGCGCAGGATTTTCTAAAATTACTATAAAAAACAATGAAAAAATAAACATGGAAAAGTTTTTTTCAATTGAAAGTAAAGAGTAGCATTGAAACTTAAAACGAACAGAGATTATTACGCATATGATGGGTTCTAAAAATACTTTAGCATAAAGAGCGAGGTATTTAGGAGGAGATAAATACCTCGCTCTTCATGCTATAGTATTTTTAGTAATTTCAACTATTTATTCTACGGCCTTTCTGATTCAGGGGTTATTCTTAAAGAATTGGGACAAAACTTACGATTTAGTGTAAAGAACGAGGTATTAACGAGGGTACAAACCCCCTCATATACATAATAAAAATTAAAGAATATAAAAGTTTGTTACGTAAGTTAATTCTTAAGTTACGTATATTTTTTACTAATAAAAAAATTCGTTAAAAATTAAAATTTATAGTTGCCTTTTTATGTAACCGAAAAATTGCATGGCAACTAGGCCTCCTTCCCCATCCCTTATTTCTCAAAATCGTCTGATCAAAACTAAGAGAAAGCCGTTTAGCCAAAAAAGGAATTAATATGCAAATTTCATTTTAATAATTTATGTGTGGAGAGCCGAAATCAAACATGCATTAATTCAAAAACATTCAGAAATTACATAAAAAAAAAACTAGTTTTTTTAACTGAAAGTAAGGAGCGACATTAAAACTTAAAACGAACAGAAATTACTCCGTATATGAAATGGGTTGTCCCCTCCGCAATCCCTCGCTCTTTACGCTAAAGTTTGACTCTTTGCCACAATTCTGCTTTTTAAAACAATTAAAAGCTTTAGCGTAAAGAGCGAGGGATTGTTCAACACAGACAGTAGTTTGGCTACTGCCCCTTCTCCCTCCCCCAGCCGTAAAAGTCTAAAGCCTACTGTGTCGTTTACGTTTTATTGATATTATGTGTCTTGAATAGGCCTTGGAAAGAACAAAAGGAATTAAACTGAAAATTTAATAATTTCTGGTCGCTTAAACTTTGAATTATTGTAGGAATTATTTTACTCCAAATGTTTTAAAAGGCCATTAATTGCACATATTCTCACAATTGTTTTATTATAGCACTATAGAATCTATTCGGTATTCATTATAAAATAATCTCCGAAAATAAGTTTTCAGACAGCTTAAATGCATGTTAAGGATTAAAATGATTATAAGCGTTAGACTGTTTATTTGAAATTGTGTGCCCCTAAAAATACCGCGCCTGGGGCAAGCGCCTTAAAACTGCCTCTGCTTCTGTTATATCAAAACATTCATGTTTCGAACTGTCCATTGATGTAAATAAACCCTCACACCTGAACAGGCTGCCCTAAAAAGCAGCCGTACATCAACCATTAAAATTCTACTGTCAGAAGTATTGAAGATGTTTCTAAAAGAATCATCACCCATTGTTCCTTGTGATTACGCAGTGGAGAAACCTAAGTTTCACAAGCATGGGTTTCACGGTTCAATCCCACGGGTCGCAAGGAATTAAATTGTAACTTGAATCGTATGTTATTTTTATCTCTATTTTCCAAATGCAATCTTTCAAATTATTTATAAATAATTTTACATAAAAGCAGTAAAAAGATAAAGTAAAACAGTAAAAAGATACAGTAAAAAGATAAAGTGAAGCATAAAAAGAGAAGTAAAAAGATACAATAAACAAAAGATGAGCAGAAATTATAACGACCATAAATTACGATCAAAAAAATAAATGAAATCCAAAACAAAGGGGAATTACAATAAACAGCCAAGTCAAACCTATAACTAACAAATCCTACAGCAAAAACGAATAGGGATAACACTCCTTGTGCCTTCTAAAGACGCAAGTTGTACTTTTCCGGAAACAATTTTCTTTTCGAGGTATGCATTTCATATCATAAGAAAAACTATAAGAAAAACACACCATAAAAAAAAAACACCATATTAACCAAGATCACTGAAAAGAATAAATGAATATGGAATAACAGTTTAATATGCACTAATACTCATTCCTAAAATTCTTAATAGTTTTGGATTTATTAAATTTAAAAAAGAGAAAATGTTTAAAATACATCTTGTTTTCAGTAAAGTTTAAATTACGTTCTGATTTTTAGAAGACACATGGGACGTCAGCCCTATTTACGGTAGGTTTTGCTCGTCTAGACTTTGACTTGATTTTTTATTGTAACTCGCGGTCGTTTTGGGTTTGAATAACTATAGGAATTTATTTTTGCTGGTCTTAAGTTTAGTACGACTCTACTTTTTTTGAAAAACTTCTTTTTCAGGAAGTTTTGTGCAATTAGTTCTTAATCAATGTCGATAAAAAAAAAATGTCCCGTTTCCATGTTTGTCTACCTCGCTTTCGATTTTCATACCTTTTATGGACGGTGCCATTTTGCATTTCTTTTTTTTATTTTTTATGGTTCCCATGTCGTGCAATTTTAGGTATTTTTGTTATATAGAATGCATACATTTTTGATGATTCTTTTTCGTACGAAAGGGAATATGCGATGTTTTTATTTAAGTAATACATACTATCAAAAACCCTAAGATATCGTTACAGAATATGATTTTTTTTTATGTCCCCCTTCGGTGGATGTCTCTGGGTCATGTTGACAACATAAGTTGGTAATGTTTATTGCATATGACACCTCGGTTTACGGCAGGTAATGAAAGGTAATATTGGTAAAATCTTTTTCCTTTATACAATGTTTATTCTTTTTTAATATGTTTTTCGTGTTATCCTATACGTGTATGTCATTTTAAATTTTCCTTTCCCTGCATTCTAGGCCATGTAACCTTTTCACTATTTATTTTCTTCCGGTAAACAATTTTGATCTGTTAAAACGTATTTCTCAAGATCGCGAGCACAGGGGCGAAATCCCCTTTAATATTTGATGATGAATAATTCCCTCGTAGGAAATCCAATGAGACCCCTTCCAAATTTACGGAAAGTGTGGTGGAGTTTGCATTATCATATTGCTATCTTTACTTGGGTCTCTCGACCATATTTTAATTTTGAACTCATGTTTTAATGCTTTCTGTATTTCTCTTTCTTCCGTCATATTCTTCTAAGATATGTCAACAAGTTACATGTCAGTAAGTTATATGTCAACATGTTCGACTTGAACAAGTGAGGAAGAAGAATCAGAAGATAATATTGATCAGAAACTGGAAATGTAAGGCAAATTTTAAAATACTTGAAATATCTAGAATTTTGTTTTAAAGTTTATTCCTTATTATGCGCCTCCACAAATATGTTCACTGGTGACTCCTATGGGTAAATTATTTGTTTCAATAATTTACCCATAGGGAAATAGGGAACCCATAGGGAAAATTGGAGATAAATATTTTTTTTTCATCCCCTTTCCACTCCTCTCAGTGGCATTAACTTAAAAAACACAACAACAAAAAAAACAAAACAAAAAACAGTACGATGGATTAAATCTGTAAGTCTTCAGAATAAATTCCAAGATTCCTGGATAAAAAACGATTTAAAAGGATAGCTGGATAAAAGGACCCTCAAAAAAAAAATTTTAATCTTTAATACTTCTATAAGTAAATTTATAGACTCTATAACTCTACAAACCTAAATAGCTCAGATTTGAAACATGTATCATCTACGGAAATAAAAATTTTCATTCCTTTAATGCTAATTAAATAAAAAAAAACAAGTTTTTTAACTGAAAGTAAGGAGCGACATTAAAACTTAAAACGAACAGAAATTACTCCGTGTATGAAAGGGGCTTTTCCTCCTCAACGCCCCGCTCTTTACGCTAAAGTTTGACTGTTTCTCTTAACTCTACTTTTTAAAACAGTAAACAGGGACTGTGGGGGAGTATGTCGTCCCCAAAGACATAGTTATTAGGTTTTTCGACTATGATCAATAAAATGGCTATCTCAGAATTTTGATCTGGTGACTTTGGGGAAAAATGAGCGTGGGAGGGGGCCTTGTTGCCCTCCAATTATTTTGGCACTTAAAAAGGGCACTAGAACTTTTAATTTCCGTTAGAATGAGCCCTCTCGCGACATTCTAGGACCACTGAGTCGATACGATCACCCCTGGGAAAAAAACAAAAAAAAGAACAAATAAACACGCATCCGTGATTTGTCTTCTGGCGAAAAATACAGAATTCCACTTTTTTGTAGATAGGAGCTTGAAACTTCTACAGTATGGTTCTCTGATACGCTGAATCTGACGGTGTGATTTTCGTTAAATCTTAACGAATGATTTTCGTATGACTTTTAGGGGGTGTTTTCTCCAATTTTCCAAAATAAGGCAAATTTTCTCAGGCTCGTAAATTTTGATCGGTAAGACTAAACTTGATGAAACTTATACATTTAAAATCAGCATTAAAATGCAATTCTTTTGATGTAACGATTTGTGTCAAAATTCCATTTTTTTGGAGTTTCGGTTACTATTGAGCCGGGTCGCTCCTTACTACAGTTCGTTACCACGAACTGCTTGATTATAATTATATAATCAAACAGTTCATGGTAACGAACTGTAGTAAGGAGCGAACCGGCTCAATAGTAACCAAAACTCTAAAAAATGGAATTTTGATACCAATACCTACATCAAAAGAATCGCATTTTAATGCTGATTTTAAATATATAAGGTTCATCAAGTTTAGTCTTACCCATCAAAAGTTACAAGCCTGAGAAAATTTGCGTTATTTTAGAAAATAGGGGGAAACGCCCCCTAGAAGTCATAGAATCTTAACGAAAATCACACCATCAGATTCAGCGTATCAGAGAACCCTACTGTAGAAGTTTCAAGATCCTATCTACAAAAATGTGGAATTTTCTATTTTTTGGCAGAAGGCAGATCACGGATGCGTGTTTATTTGTTTTTTTGTTGTTTTTTTTTCCCAGGGGTGATCGTATCGACCCAGTTGTCCTAGAATGTTGCAAGAGGGCTCATTCTAACGGAAATGAAAAGTTCTAGTTCCCTTTTTAAGTGACAAAAAAAATTGGAGGGCACCTAGGCCCCCTCCCACGCTAATTATTTTACCAAAGTCAACGGATCAACATTCTGAGAGAGCCATTTTATTCAGCGTAGTCGAAAAACCTTATAACTATGTCTTTGGGGACGACTTACTTCCCCACAGTCCCCATTGGAGGGGCAACAAGTTACAAACTTTGACCAATGCTTACATATAGTAATGGTTATTGGGAAGTGTACAGGCGTTTTCAGGAGGATTTTTTTGGTTGGAGGAGGGGTTGAGAAGAGGGGGATATGCTGGGGGAACTTTCCATCGATAATTTGTCATGGGGGAAGAAAATCTCCATGAAGGGAGCGCAGGATTTACTAGCATTATTAAAAAAACAATGAAAAAATAAATATGAAAAAGTTCTTTCAGCTGGAAGTAACTTAAAACAAACAGAAATTATTACCCATTTGAGGGGCTCACCTCCTCCTAATACCTCGCTCTTTACGCTAAAGTATTTTTAGTAATTTCAACTATTTATTCTACGGCTTTTGTGATTCTGGGGTCATTCTTAATGAATTGGGACAAAATTTAAGCTTTAGTGTAAAGAGCGAGGATCTGACAAGGGGGCGAACCCCCTCATATATGTAAAAAATATGAGAATACAAAAGTTCTTTACGTAAGCTAATTTATAAGTTACGTAAATCTTTTACTAATAAAAATATTCGTAAAAAATTAAAAGTTCTAGTTGCCTTTTTAATTAGCCAAAAAATCGGAGGGCAACTAGGCTTTCTCCCCCACTCTTTTTTCCTCAAAATCATTCGATCAAAATTATGAGAAAGCCATTTAGCCAAAAAAAAAAAAATGCAAATTTCGTTTTAATTATTCCTCTGCGGAGAGCCAAAATCAAAACATGCATTGATTCAAAAACGTTCAGAAATTAAATAAAAAAAACAAGTTTTTTTAACTGAAAGTAATGTAAACAGCGGAAGTGGGATTTTCCGTGTTTCTGTCAAATATTCATATTCTGGTTAAACTATTAATATTTCAAATTCTAAGTAAACTGATTATTTAGGGATGTCAGTTTCATGTACCATGTTCCGTGTTTTATAAAATATAAGTTAGAGTTGCAAATTAGCCGAGTCAGTCGAGATTCGGATTCTGTCCTCAACGTTGTATTATATGTATAAATAAACATTTTTATTACACTTTATGAGAGTTAGAGATACTAGATATCCTCCACCGGTCGAACCCTATACCGTAGGCCAACGCTACCGTAATGTTCTAAAGAAGAGAACGCAGAGAGAGAAGAGGAGCCTTTACAAAGTGGTGGCAGCGGTTTTCGCCGGAAAGGATTAGAGTTATTATCATCCTCTAGATTCCCATCGCAAGTTTCTTTACCTTCCAATTTTGGTAAAATTCATCTTTATCAGCTGTGATTGTCAAAAACAAGGCAAAATCGTTACTAAACACTCCTAACAGATTTCCTACTCGCGTGCGAACTTAAAATGCATGACTTACAATCGTAAATTGCTCTTCACGTCCTTCACTTCTTTTTCTAAAACTGGAATCTGGAGCGGGAACCTGGAACTTGAAACTGGAATCTTTGACGATGCAAACAGCAACAATTCATTACTTCCGAAGTCAAATGATGAAAAGTTTCTTAGCATATATCAATAACACAATTGTGCACGAACCAAAACAGCTTTGAGCCGATAGTCTCTACGCCACAATTCAGCACAATCACAGCTGATAAAGATTAATTTTACCAAAATAGGGGAATTGATTCCCCTGCGATGGGAATCAAGAGGATGATAATAACTCTAATCCTTATAGCTTACGTCAACGTCCGGTTCAGAAACTTTTGGTAGTTCAAATTTTGGTAGTTCTTGACCAACCAATAATAACAAGTACATTAATGTCAGAGGAATCAAAAATGGTAGAATTAGAGTTAGAGAATCGTGGACTTAGTAGAGTTGATTCAAGATCATCTGTATACCAGCGTCCAGTGGAGACTCCAGCAGTAACTTCAGGGATAAGGAGGATAGCTCCATTTCTAGTGAACAACAGGAGATTCAAATAGAGCATAGTCAGGCTAGTTTAGACTTAGATAAAGGGGAGATAGAGGTTGAAGTAGGATCGAGTGGAGAGTCAAGTAGTTTTAGGAGAAGTAACAGGAAAAGAAGCAATAAGCCTCCAGGCTATTATATAGAGTACTAAGAGATAAATAGAGTAGGGCTAATATAGAGACTAGTAAGGGATTGATATAGACAGGTAGATAGAGGGAAGGATGTAGATAGAATTCGCGATGATTAATAAGACAGAAGAAACACTTCCTTTCAAATAGGAATAATAGAAAAATAAATGTGGTGAAGGAAAGCATTGTAGCGACTTTTCTCAAACGGCGTATTAACTTCATTTTGATATATTATGAATAGTAAAAGAACTGAATAATTTTTGAAAAAAAAATTAAGGCTTTGGTAAAAATCTTCAAGTTAATCTTCATGAAGACAAGGTTTTTTTTTGTTACGTTCAAATGTTTTTCTACAAATTTTTTCTACTAGGTGTAGATATGCGAATTTAATGCGAACTTAGCGTGACAATATAAAGTGCGATGAAAGTTAAAAGTGTCAATTGGAACAATATTTTCTTGCGTCTTATTGTTCAGTTTTAGTATCAGTAATTTAATTTGTGTGTGTTCTTATTAAGTGTACCTTTGTTTGAGGATCGAAAATCATTTTTATTTTTTTTTGAAAAAAAAAAATGATTTTGAAAACCCGGGGGAAAATCTGTAAACAGCGGAAGCGGAAAAGCGGAAGTGGGATTTTCCGTGTTTCTGTCAAATATTCATATTCTGGTTAAACTATTAATATTTCAAATTCTAAGTAAACTGATTATTTAGGGATGTCAGTTTCCTGTACCATGTTCCGTGTTTTATAAAATATAAGTTAGAGTTGCAAATTAGCCGAGTCAGTCGAGATTCGGATTCTGTCCTCAACGTTGTATTATATGTATAAATAAACATTTTTATTACACTTTATGAGAGTTAGAGATACTAGATATCCTCCACCGGTCGAACCCTATACTGTAGGCCAACGCTACCGTAATGTTCTAAAGAAGAGAACGCAGAGAGAGAAGATGAGAAGAGGAGCCTTTACAGTAAGGAGCGACATTAAAACTTAAAACGAACAGAAATTACTTCGCATATGAAAGAGGCTGCTTCCTCATCAACGCCCCGCTCTTTACGCTAAAGTTTTTACTGTTTTAAAAAGAAGAATTGAGAGACAGAGTCAAACTCTAGCGTAAAGAGCGGGGCGTTGATGAGGAAGCAGCCTCTTTCATATACGAAGTAATTTCTGTTCGTTTTAAGTTTTAATGTCGCTCCTTACTTTCAGTTAAAAAAACTTGTTTTTTTTATTTAATTATAAGGATAGAATTAACATTACTTTTGTTTTCCTTCTATGCCACTGGTCCCTCATTTTCCGTATTTGGTTATACCCTATATGGTAAATATGTGGTAACAATGGTTAGAAAAAATGATAAATATGGTAAAAAACATGGTAAATACAGGGGAAAAAGTTTACAAATGTTAAATTGGCAAAAGAATCTTAGCAAAGTACTAAGCAAAGGATCAGAAGTTTTTATTAATCACCAAAAATGGCATTTAAAAAGTATTTTTCTAAAGCAAATACATACACAGACAAATGCATATGAAAACGCACACGCAAACACGCACACATACACACAAAACGTTTGAGCTGGGATTTGTCTCTGAACTTTGGATTTTGATGAATGGCATTTTTGAAAATCTGGAAGGGGGAGAGCAAAAACGGTTAGGAGGCTAATGTCCCCCCCCCAACTTTGGTGAAAGGACAGGTTAATCAAAACCAAAAAAAAACAGGGGAATTATTCGAAAATAATACAGAGAAACGTGAGAAAAGTCGTCGAGCCTAATAATTTTGGAGAAGGGACAAGGATAACCCCCTTCCAAAGTATGTACCTGATATAAATATACACAGACAAAACTTCCCACTGAACAATTTGACCTCCAGCCAACTGTCCCATTAACTATATGTACTGCCCATATCGCATAGCATTCTTGTTATTTTATATTGTTAATATAAAAATGTCAATCTTTTATTTTATTGAATAATTAAAACTTTTGAATCTGAAAATTGGCCATAATAAAAACATACTACTACTACTAAAAACTCACCACAGCAGGAAGCCGCCTGAGGGCAACACAGCTACGCACGCTCATCCTCCATCCCAATCTATTCAAAGCCTCCCTCTTTACACCCTCCCAAGAAGTTCCCATTTCCTTTAAACCTTTCTTTATGACATCTTCCCATCCCAGACGAAGAGGACCTGCTTTCCGGTTAGCCCTAGACGGTCGGCCGAAAAGGACAATCTTCGGTAATCTGTCATTCTGCATCCGCAGAACGTGCTTTAGCCATCTCAACCTTTATTTCATTATAGCCCCAGAAAGCGGGATTGTACCACACTTTTCGTACAGCCTAGTGTTTGAAATACGATCAGTCAGATCGGTACCCAGAAAAACCCGTAGGCAATTTCTCTGGAAAACATCTAGTAAATCTTCATCCGCTTTTCAGAGCGTCCATGCTTCAGAGCCATATTTGGCAACTGTCATAACTGTACCTTCCAATATTCTAATCTTGGTTTGCAGACTTGTCTTCCTATTCTTCCGAACTATTTTTCTTTTCTGTTTTTTTTACTGGCTTTTTATGGCACTTGGTATTAACCAAGTGACATATAGCAATCGCAAATTCTGTCGGTCTGTCTTTCTGTCTGTCTGTCGGTCCCGGTTTTGCTACTTTAGGCACTTCCAGGTAAGCTAGGACAGTGAAATTTGGCAGGAGTATCAGGGAACGGACTAAATTAAATTAGAAATATTCGTTTTCCCGATTTGACCATCAGGAGGGGGAGTGGGGGGGGGGGCGTTAATTCGGAAAAAATAGAAAAAATGAAGTATTTCTAACTTACGAACGGTTGATCATATCTTAATGAAATTTGATGTTTAGAAGGATATCGTGTCTCAGAGCTGTTATTTTAAATCCCGACCGAATCTGGTGACATTGGGGGGGGGGGAGTTGGGAGGGGGAAACCTAAAATCTTGGAAAACACTTAGAGTGGAGGGATCGGGCTGAAAGTTGGTGGGAAAAATAGGCACAAGTCCTAGAAATATGATTGACATAACCGGAACGGATCCACTCTCTTTGGGGTAGTTGGATGGGGAGGGGGGTAATTCTGGGAACCCAAAATCATAGAAAACGCTTAGATTGGAGGGATCAGGATGAAACTTGGTGGGAAAAATAAGCAGATGTCTTAGATACGTGATTTACATAATTGGAACGGATCTGCTCTATGGGGGAGGGGGGTAATTCTGAAAAATTAGAAAAATTACGTATTTTTAACTTACGAAGGAGTGATCAGATCTTCATGAAACTTCATATTTAGAAGGACCTCGTAACTCAGATCTCTTATTTTAAATCTCAACCGGATCCAGCGTCATTGGGGGGGGGGGGACCGGAAATCTTAGAAAATACTTAAAGCGGAGAGATCAGGATGAAACTGGATGGGAAGAATAAAAACATGTCTAAGATACGTGACTGACATAACCGGACCGGATCTGCTCTCTTTGGTGGAGTTGGGGGGGGGGGGGGGTAATTTGGAAAAATGAGGTATTTGTAACTTACGAAAGGGTGACCAGATCTTAATGAAATTTGATATTTAGAAGGATCTTGTGCTTTAAAGCTTTAATTTCAAATTCCGACCAGATCCTGTGACATTGGGGGGAGTTGGAGGGGGAAACCGGAATTCTTGGAAAACGTGAAAATTGGGGCATTTTTATCTTACGAATAGGTGATCGGATCTGAATGAAATTTGATATTTAGAAGGAATTCATGTCTCAGAGCTCTTATTTCAAATCCCGACCAGATCTTTTGACATTGGGGGAGTTGGAGGGGGAAATCTTGGAAAACACTTGGAGTGGAGGAATCGGGATGAAGCTTGGTGGATAGAATAAGCAAATGTCCTTGATACGTGATTGACGTAACCGTACCGGATTCGCTTTCTTTGGGGAAGTTGGGGGGAGGGGTTCAATGATTTGGCGAGTTTAGTGCTTCTGGACGTGCTAGGACGATGAAAGTTGGCAGGTGTGTCAGGGAGCTGCACAAATTGACTTGACAAAGTCGTTTTCCCAGATTCGACCATCTGGGAGGCTAAAGGGAGAGGAAAAATTAGAAAAAATTAGGTATTTATAACTTACGAGTGGGTGATCGGATCTTAATGAATTTTGATATTTAGAAGGACATCGTGACTCAGAGCTCTTATTTTAAATCCTGACCGGCATTAAGCCTCTGATTTTCCTTTTAAATCAATCAATTGATTCTTGGAATTTTGTTAGACCTCATACCATATGACCTCTTGGCTCTTAGCTTTTCTTGCCTCGTCACAAGTGCCATATGAGCTCTTGGCTCTTGTTTTCTTTACTGTTTTTTTTCCTACACCAAATTTACCTAGGCTGGGATACCAAGTAAGTAAGATTCATCTGTGTCACTATTATCTCCGTCAGTCGGTTCAACAGGGGCATATGCTACTATAACTGATACCCTGAACTCTTTAGTCATAAAATGAGCAACTAGTAATCTATTATTAATACCTTCCCAGCCTGAACAAGACTTAGCAGCTTCCTTATTCATAATGAGCCCTACTCCCTGTCTACGTACCACATCCTTCCTGCCGGAGTAAACAAATTCTATATCACCTAATTTCATGTTTCCTACCTCCGGGATATGAGATTCTGAAACTCCTAATAAGTCCAGTTCGAATCATCTGAATTCGTCAGTCAAAATGTCGATACGATAGTCATTTTTAACCGTTGTAATATTCCATGTTCCGATTTTCATGTTCTTCAAATCATTGAAATTATTTTGGCCTCAGAAAAATCAATGATCCCGGATACCAGTGCAGTGCGGGGATCAACATATCTTCTCAAGTCTACACCGAAGCGCTTAAGCCGGCTTAGAACCGGACAGCAAGAAGTCCTTGGGACCTCCGGTATGAATGGAGGCTTTGTGCAATCCTGGGCCCATCTTGGTCACAACAATGTTTTCAGCACTTGGCAATGCTCTTCTATCAACAAGAGTCAAAATCCTGCACAGACAGTCCCAAGCCAATTACCTCCGACTCATTATATATTCATGCCTACAAATATTATGCTAGTACGGGGATAATAAAAACAAACATTTTTAAAAAGGGGCGTAAATTATAAACATATTTTCTTTTTTTGTTTTTAACCATAGTCTTCAATTCGAATTTGACATGGCAATCTTGTTATTTTATGTTATTAATATGAAGATGTCAATCTTGTACTTTAGTGTATAATTACCCAAAATTTTAAGGCCTTTTTTTACGTATTAATCAAATTTATGTCAAATTATGTCAGAGCTTGTGACAGCCGTGTGGAAATGAGCATTACCTTTTCGTTTAAATTCCCCCCAAAAAAATTATGTTAAATTTATATCTTTTTTTATGTCTGGGGTAGCGAAAACGTCTTAACCAAGCATCACCTCCCAAATAAAATTAGAATTACCTTGATCGAGATTGAGCTCTAGGAGGGATTTCAACAGTAGAGTAACGTGAGCGCCGTCTTGTAAACTGCAAATTAAGATCAGTGGCGTCGGCAACATATTTTTCGACCCCTTGTCGTCGCCGAAGGGGCGTAGCGTCGTTTCTGAAAGAAAACAAAAATTGTAACAGAGAACCAGAGAGCCACTTATAGAAAATCTTGGGCCGCAGAACGTTCCAATCCTATAATTGGTTACTAATTAGTCACTAATTTATCTATTGTCGGTAACAGTTATAATTTTAAAAATTACGATTATTCAGTGAAAAAAAAAAACAATCAATTGCCCAAGTTGCACTTTGAATAATCTCATGAAAACGATAAACTAGTTCAGAAAAGAAACAAAGGAATCTAGCTTTGATTTCTAATTAGAGAAAGCCTCTTAATGTCTATTATTATCCAAATCAGTCAATCCAGATGAAACCAGACCAATATACTAGAAAAAACCAGACCTTGTCTAATACAAAAGTCGTGTCTTAAAGAGGTTTTAACGAAAAAGTTTTTCCTACGATAAGACAGGGGGGAGTGAATATATAGGAAAAAAATCATTTCTAGATAACTAAATTTCAGTTGTTTTTTTTTTTTTACAACTATTCTGGACCATGTGTGATTTTCACACTATACACACTTCACGCTGGCCCCTCACAAGTTTCAATGAAGCTAAGAATTCTAAGATTTTATTAATAGCAAAGAAACAATTAACTTTACCCATACGCCAATGTATAGGTTGCCTTCTTAAATATTTTGAGCAAATAAATTGGCAAACCTAAATAGCCGGCTTCGCCTAACACATTTCGTGGTGTGTTGCTAACTCTTTCCCTCTCACTCCTCCCCCCTCTGTCTCTGTCTCTCACGCTCTCTCTCACATACTCTCTCTCGTGCTAGATGAGTAAAAAATTGAACATAAGCACCAGTGGTAATGTTTTTTGTAGGGACACCTAAATATTGTCTCGAAAAAGGAAGCGCACAAAGACTTAAAATGTGTTAGTTTTTTTTTGCCAAAAAACTTAGTTTAGTATATATATATATATATATATATATATATATATATATATATATATATATATATATATATATATATATATATATATATATTTGCACCATCATTTGTTCAGGAAGACCTACATAATCATTCACATCTCCGTATATTAAAAAAGAATACATAAATGTTACCCCTGAGCTTCAGCCTCCTCATCTCCACTGTTTTGTTTTTCCAGCGACAAGTGTTTCTTATTTGCACCATCATACGTTCGGGAAGACCTGCGAGAACATTCACTATCTCCACCAGGATCTGCAGATTTTTGACATAGAAACTGGGACAAGACTTGAGCTGCCTGGTTCCTCTCTTCTTCGGAATATGTTCGCACTCGACCGCTGACGTTCTCTGGGGGAGTATTATCAGGCTCTGGGGTTTTGAAAGCTGGTGGAGGGGTTGTAGGACGTATCTAGAAATTGAAAGCAGTTGTAGTATTCTTGTCTTTACTTACCTTTGGTTTGATCAACAAACCCTTAAAACAAATGAAGTAAAAAAGTAAAATACACCTTTATCGAATAATGTCATAGAAAAATGTCATTAGAAAAATGCCATAGAAAAATGATAGAAAAATGTCATTGTCAGCGCAAGTTATACTGTGCTCAATTATACTTAACCGACATACTCCATGATGGAGCTTATGATTTCCTACAGGAGAAGTGTAACAAGTCAGTATCTTAGAAACAACGAACTATACCTACAAAAACTTGTTTTTAACATTACTATTTTAAGATTAATTTCGATTCGTTTAATGTTAATTTTTATTATTGAATTTATAAATTAATTTTGTGGTGCTATTGATTTTAATGAGATTGAATTGATATTGAAATGAGATTTAATTTGATATTTTAATTAATCATATAATTTTATTTTATTATTTTAATTTATTTTATTTTAATATTATCGTTTTATTTAGTTTTATGGATAAAATTAATTTAACTTTAATTTATTTTATTTTTATTTTATCTCATGATTTTGCACCATAGAATACTAATTCTATAATAAACAGTTGAACTTGATTAATAAATTAAAATTAAATAAGTCTAAAGCGTGCACATCAGTGAATGAATTTTCTAGTTCGTATACACACCGAGAGTGCAAAGATCTCCGGGGGGGGGGGGTGGCCCAAAGGAACCAAATAAAAATATTTAAGATAAGACAAAGTTGGAATTAAAAAACACAGAAGTAGGTTTTATCGAAGCTTTTTTTTTCTTTTTCTTGAAAACACTCTATCAAAAGTTACAAACACTGAAACCTTAGAGAGAACTAACTTGAAATAAAACTGACTAGATAAAAACTAAACTAACTATAGAGATAGTTAGTTACGTAGAGTAAGTTAGTTAGTTATATAGAGAAAAAATAACTCTAGAGAACTAGTTTGAAAATAAACAGAAAACAGGGATAAAAAACAGGGATAAATACATAATGAAAGAAATAAACCGTATAAAAAAGCCGAACGGAGACTAACATTCCGTTTAATTCCAAATGCAACGTGGAAGAGAATAAGGTTGAAAAGTTTGTGGGCGCTAATTGGGTATTACCTGAGAGGTTAAATCCTTTGATTTCAACTCTGAGATGCTTAAATATCTTTACAGAGGCATGCTTCAGATAAAACCATTCATTTTTCAAGGAAATTAATTTAATTTCTGTAAAATCTGTAATTTCTAACTAACCATCCGTGCAGCTACATGGGTATGTTTGCAACCAAAAAGACGGTTGATCATCTTTCTCCCTAATGTTTAAGCCCCCTAAAGTCACATTTATCGATAGATTCGCGTTAACGTAAGTAACGCATCCCGGTAATTATTTGTTCAGTTGAGCTAGGTTCAAGTTATTAGCATAATGTTTGTAGATGACCAATCAGAGTCAAGAGCTAAGACATATTTCTACTAAGAATAAAAAAGATGGGAGCTTGGAACAACATATTTCTATCTATAAGTTGCGTCTGAAAAAAAGATACAAAGACAGAGGATAAGTAGAAAAAATTTGAGAGCAAATCAGTATTAGGCTTTTCCAACCACATTTCAACTCTTTTTGTCTTCCGTCCAGTAGTACAAGTGTGATGTTAAAATCAGTGAGAAACACGGATCATTCGAAAATCTGTTTTTTTTTTTTTTTTTATCAATTAGTGTACCTATAACGCGGCTTGACCATTACTCTTGGTAAAAAAAAAATCAAATAAAAAAAAAGGTTTTTTTAACTGCAAGTAAGGAGCAATATTAAACTTAAGACGAACAGAAATTATTCCGTATATGAAAGGGGTTGCCACCTTCTCAACGCCTCGCCTTTACGCTAAAGTTTGACTCTTTCTCACAACTCTACTTTTTAAAACAATAAAAGCTTTAGCGTAAAGAGCGAGGCGTTGAGAAGGGGGCAACCCCTTTCATATACGGAATAATTTCTCTTCGTTTTAAGTTTTAATGTTGCTCCTTACTTGCAGTTAAAAAAAACTTTTTTTTTATTTAATTTCTGAACGTTTTTGAATTACTGCATGTTTTGTTTTTGGCTCACCGCACATGAATAATTAAAACGAAATTTCAATATTAATTTTTTTGTCTAAATGGATTTGTCATAGTTTTGATCGGACGATTTTGATAAAAAAGGGGGGTGGGGGAGGAGGCCTAGCTGCCCTCCAATTTTTGGTTACTTAAAGAGGCAACTTTAGTGTTTATTTGACGATGTTCGTATTGTTTGTATTTTGTCCTTGGGACTTCTATTCGTTTATTTTTTTTATTTAAATAATTTTTTTTTTAATTTTGTTCAATGAGGAAGGCCGAGCAGAGGCCTTGACCGAAACATCTCCATTTTTATCCTTTTTTCAATGGTTGGAAAAATCTTTCGTTTTTTTTCTTCACATTTTTCTTTTTAATTTGCTAAATACTAAAGTCTAGATCGAGATTCACGCTTTACTAAAAGCTAAATATATTGCTTAAGTTTAAATTAAATTTAGCAGCTTGATGTTTTTTCGACATGCAAGCCAGTCCGGTCTATAAAATCATTTACTACTAAGCAGCCACAGCACCATTACTTGTAGTAGTCTAAATTTATTCAAGTCCGAAGTCTTACACAAGCAAATTTCTGCTTGTTTTTAACACAAGTTTTGCTTTCTAATTTTCAATGTTAAAAGCATATTAAAAAACCTACTTGCTCAAAAACTTCTATTTTCTTTGCACTAGAAGATTTCGATTTCGTGCTAGCTTCTTCAGCCTTGGACTCCACAGGCGGGCTCCTCCTACTAGATGGCATAGGTGATGAACTCCTAAGCACGCTACTAACACTAAATGCCGCTCCTAAATCTTGCAAATTAATCACTGATATTTTCCTTTGTTCCTCATCTATCCTTTCCGAGAGTACATGAATCCCGGTAAGAGGAGAAGCTATACGATCTCCAGAGTCAACAGATCCACGTTTCTCACTGCTAGCAATACTTTGCACTAAAGATTTAGTTGGAGCTTGGGGTAATTGAACGACCGTCTCCCTTCTTTCTTTGATTCGAACACTATTTGTTTCTTTACTTGAGCTTGAATCATCACTATCTAAACTGTCTCGAATCAGTTCAACAGTCTTGATTCTTGGTGGCTCGATCTGCCCTAACTTACGGGTGGGTACTTCTGGCTTATCAATCGTTGGGAGGGAAAGGGGCGTGTCCTCAATAGGAGGACTGGGGAGACCAAATGGGGATCGGCCCTTTTTGGGCTGGCTATATACAGATTCTTCTTGATCTTGACCTTTGGTAAAACTTTGAAAGGCAGTTCTGCTTGATTCTTCAACATCAAAATAAACAGTCGATTCAGGTCCGGGCAAGGATCTAGCTTCTTCTTGATTTTTGGGATCTATATTTGAGTCACCAGGTCCAATGAGATAGCTTTCTGGAGATATTGGAGCAGTTGGAACATCAAAGACTCTTTGCTCCACTTTAGTGCATGCTGTCCAGATTTGTTCTTGATTGTTTTTACGGGATCCTCCAGCCAGTTCCTACAAACATAATAAAAGAAATGTTCAAGCAAATTTTAGTTTTTACTGAAATTCAATTACATTAAAAGGCCTAATCAATATACCTAGGTGGCCCAAAAATAATAACATATGTAACATTTTTACCGGGGGGCAGGGGCTCAGTTTAACCCTTCCTGATTCTTAAGCTAGAAGATCACGCCCCAATCTTACTCAAGTTAAGCATTTTTCTGTTATGTATGCGACTAGCGACAAAAAGACTAACATTTAACCATTAAAAGAAGACAGGAGATAAAAAAAACCTTTATGGAAAGCTGAACTCTGCTCTGATAATTTAGATCCACTAGCTTGAAATGACCCCCGTGACAAAAGTGTATTTGTTTGACCATCCTTAGAGGTAAAAATACGAATTTCCATACTTTTGTAGATAGCAGCTTGAAGCCTCTGTAATAAGGTTGTCAGTTATTTAAAATTTAGCGGTATGGTTTTCTGTAAGATCACGTCAATTTTGGGGGAATTTTTAGCCCTTTATTAGGGAAATTGTGTAAGATTTTCTGATGTTAGAAGAATTTGATGGGTACACCCAAACTTATTGGGTTTTATATATTTAAATTCAGCATAAAAAGCAGATATTTTGTAAACCTTTGGGTAACTATCCTTTTCTAAGAGTTAAGCTTTCTATTGACAAGGATCGCTCTTTACCGACAGTTTGCTACCCACGGACTATTTGATACTTTTTTAAATATGAGACGAGCTGCAAATTTCACCCCGCCCGCTGTCGGATAGACCGTAAATGCACTACATTAATAATACTAGTTACAGCACATTTTACCCCAACAATACTTTCCGAAAAAAGGGGGCAAAAATGAGTTTCAGGAGAAATTTTTTTAATTTTTCAAGAGGGGTTTTTCAGAAAAAAAGATTTTGTTTATTTATATTAGCTGCATGCATTATTACGGCCTTTCAAAATGGGAGACTAGATAGCTATTTGGTGGTTCTAAATCGATCAAATATCTCAAAATTTTAGCTCAACAGCAATTTAACCCTCTTTGTAAATTGTTGTTAGACCTAAGGGAAAAAATTACTTTATAAAAATACCATCAGAGTAAAACATGCATTGGCAAAAACGTCACAACTACACTGGCTTGTTTTTTCACAATTTAGCCTAATTTTCAACCCAAATTTTTTTAATTAGGGTAAAACATATATTGGCAAAAACATCACAACTGCACTGGCAGTTGTGGCTGCTGCACTGGCGGGTGGCAGTGCAGTTGTGATTTTGTGATACAATGCAACTATGGCAGCACCGTTTCTTCTCAATTGAGTCTCAAATTTTCGACCCTAATTTTTTTTAAGAATATTTGTAAATGCTAGAACAAGTTCATCTCTCTTTCTCCCTTAGTATAGTCGTCTGTAGCAGTTTAATTTTACTATTTCAAGGGCCTTCGGCCAAAGAACTTGGCCTTTTCCCCTCTAATTCCAAAAATATTCAAACTCAAATGCTTATGTTTCGTGTGAAGGTTTAGGTTTGTTATTTATCTGCAGTCTTAAGGTTTTAATACTTCGATATAATATATGGTGTCCACAAAGACAGGGTACATACAAGTTTTGATATTTTATTTGTTTAATGTTATTTATAATTCCCAAATCGAATCCCTCCAGCTCTGTCTAAATAAGAAAGAATCGAGTTGGTGAAGAGGCAAGTTTGCGAGGGGGTGAACTTTCAAGAGGAAATTGTACACTGGGACAAGTGTACAAAAAACTTCAGCATCAAGAGCAAGATGTTTAGGAGGAAGCTATCCCTTCCATACGCGGAATAATTTCCTTTCGTTTTAAGTTTTAATGTTGCCCCTTACTTTCAGTTGTTTTTTTTTTTAATTGAATCATCAAATAAAATTTGTATGCACCCATACTTTCTGGACACCCTGTAGAACACTTCTGTTATAATTCCATAGTTAAGATTGAACCTTATCCAACTACTGAACAAATGGTGATATCTTCTTTATAATTTGGTTCTTAGTCTGAAAAATACGAAGAAAATAAGTTGGAGACGTGCGAAAATAGGAAAATGTACATTGTCTTTAAACAAGTTTAGATCATTCACTGGGATAAAAGTCTTACGTAATATCATTATTCTGGCTGGGTGAATAATATCTTAAGACCCTGAAGTTCAACGACATAACTGGTTTGGGAGTAAGTTGCAGCTTTAAGACTGTCGCGGTCACGTGTTTCACATGGAAAAAAATAAACAGTTCCAACAAAAAAAGAAAAATTAAGCCGATCTAATATAACCAGACAACGTTACGTTGTGAATTACAGCTACTAAGTCCGATTGAAAACAAAATTCTGTGGTTTTCCTGCAAATTTTTAGGAAAATAAGACGCATTTGAGTAAACATCTAAAACAAATATGCACTGTTAAACTCCACCATTAAATCCAAAGGATGTTTATCCGTTTATACTAGATACAATTTTTCCGGTTAAAGAATCATACTTTTTAACTTTGCTCCCATACACAAGCAAACCGAACATTCATCCGAGTGACAAAATTTTTAAACGCGGCTGCCGAAGCAAACTAAAAAAAAATATTTGCTAAATCAAAGAATAGATTATATCTTAAAACTATTAAGTTCAGCGATTTTCTGATCTACTGATTTTGGTAAATTCTGATTAGCAGCTAAATTCTGAATTAACAATTAACATAATTCTGAGTTAACTGATAAATAAGTTTCAATTCAACCAGATAAAACACATGATCAAATCTCGACAGCTTCCGTAACCAAGCTGTCAAGGAGCTAACCGCAAAAACAGAGGCAAAATTCCATTCAGTTAGTTCCATTCTAATCAATCACTTTCAGACCAAGACCGTGGTCTGACTAGCGATACCCCGTCGCTATGCACTCAACTCACTCAAAAAGACGAGAAAATTGCTGAACTTGAGATTAAATTGGGTGAGCAAAGCCTACAACTGGGCTGAGCCAATCAGAGATTTCTACAGCTGGAAGTTAAGGATCAGGAACTTAACCTTGTATTACACGGCCTGGAAAAAGAACGGCCGGGAGAGACTCTCGAAAGGAAAGTGAAAGATCTAATTGAAACTAAACTTTCGGTATCGGAGAATACTGTACTTTCTCGGTCATACAGGAGTAACCCCAAACCCGAAAGTATTTCTAGGCGCCCATCGTCTTCTAGAAAACAAGTTCCCCCAGTTAAAATGCCGTTTGCGTCAGAGCATGATGTACACACCGTTTTAAAATTCGTCGGCAAACTGAAAGGTTAGGGCATGAGAATATGTTCTGATATACCTCCGGCTTTGAACGCCCTAAGAGCTTAACTTTTAAATAAAATAAAACCAATCAAGGACTTGGAAAGTTCGTTCGTGTGTGACAGAATGAGGCTGAATTAAGGCTCCAGGCAAAGAATAACGAGCGTGATGCTTTGGTCAGTATCGACAATGAGTGATGTATAGTATGTTTGATAAGTTGGTCTCAGTAAAGCCCCCTCCAAAGGGCGCTGATATTCGATGGTTTTTTTTACAATCTTTATGTTATAAAAGTTGAAACTTGAGAGATAGACTACTTTTTGAGAGATCTACTACTCAAATAAGGCACAAGAAAAGCGTTTTCAGCCTCATATATTTTCTCCATCCTAATTTATAAGGTTTCAAATATTTCGATTTTTTTTAATTTGGGGAAAAACTTTTGACATGGTTTCAAATTTTGCCGAAATACCAGGAATTGTATTTTCAAAAACTAGAGGCAATGAGAAATAGACCGAAAATTAAAGTCTTGTTTTTGTCAAACTTAGATCGGTATAGACCTGCCATCTATACAATATCCCAAGCCCAAGAAATAAGGAAAAATAGTGGTAGTTGCTCGGCCTTGGATTCATTCCAGGAAATTTCATTCACCTAACTCAACTTCTTCCCAAAATAGCAATAAGTCCCTCAACTAGGACTTTATTCCATTTCCTTCTAAAATTTTCTTTTGAAACATCATATAAACAAAGCCATACATTAAATTGTTGTTAGGCAAAAGACAAAGTATATTTTAGCTTTGTAGAAAAACCGAAGTTTTACTCAAAGATCCATCACCACATTTTAAAGACCTTAAATTCACATTAAATCTCCTCAAATCTTCAAAAGATGAACATTCCCACTATAACCTGACCAAAACTTCACAGAACGATCATTGTAACTTCAAATTATACATAAAAAAAAATTCTACATTTAAATTTCTCGCACTCCATCATTGATTTTTAACGACGAATTTAATTCAACTCCAGTATAAGAAATCCAAATATCCCTTCAGTAATATCTTCATAGCAAACAAAAAGCTTTTTAGGAAACTTCTGTGAGTGATAGCCAGCTAGACGAAAATTAAACACGGAGAAGAAAGTGGCGACAAAAAAAGGAGAAAATATAAAGTCAACAAGCCAAGATGGATGACGCATTACTGAGAAACTACGCATGATGTTACAGAGTATGGGAGGATGTAGGTGTGATTTTGTATAATAAGGTTAGGGCTGGGAGTCTTTGAACTGACATTTTCCTCGATGATAGGCGACAAAAAAATAATTTTTCCAATCTTTTAGGACCAATGAAACCCTCAAGAAAAAAAAGTAATATAGCATGTTAATGCATAGGATCAGTAATTTGTTTCATGGTACAGTAGAATCATTGTAAAACCCCAATATGGCACAAAGCGCCCTTAAAAACAAATAAAAGACAAGAAATTTGCAATTCGACATATAAGAGATCTAAAGCCCAACTGGCAAGCCATGAAAAAAGAAAGATATGAACATGAAAATGACAAATGGATCTACAGCCAGTAAAAGGAAACGAAGAGAAAAAAAACAAACGAATATTTCACCCGTATAGAACAAAGCGTCTCCAGCGTAGAAAAAAAAGCAAAAAAAAACTGGAAACTAAAACTAAAATAATATAAATAAAAATATATATAAAAATAAAACCATATTCCCCCCCCTCAACACGAAAAAGTCCCCCTGAAAACGTCTGTACACTTCCCAATAACCATTACAATATGTAAACAACGGTCAAAGTTTGTAACTTGCAGCCCCTCCCCCGGGGACTGTGGGGGATAAAGTCGTCCCAAAAGACATAATTATTAGGTTTTTCGACTATGCTGAACAAAATGGCATCTCATAATTTTGATCTCAGAAAAATATGAGCGTGGGAGGGGGCCTAGGTGCCCTCCGATTTTTTGGTTCACTTAAAAAGGGCACTAGAGCTTTTAATTTCCGTTGGAACGAGCCCTCCCACGACATTGTAGGACCACTGGGTCGATACGATCACCCCTGGAAAAAAACAAATAAACATGCATCCGTTATGTCTTCCGGCAAAAATTACAAAATTCCATATTTTTGTAGATAGGAGCTTAAAAACTTCTACAGTAGGGTTCTCTGATACGCTGAATTTGATGGTGTGATTTTTCGTTAAGGTGCGATTCAATGATTTTTAGGGGGTGTTTCCCCCTATTCTCGAAAATAAGGCAAATTTTCTCAGGCTTGTAACTTTCGATGGGTAAGACTTTTACTCGATGAGACTTATATATTTAAAATCAGCATAAAAATGCAATTCTTTTGATGTAACTATTGGTATTAAAATTCAGTTTTTTTTAGAGTTTCAGTAACTATTGAGCCGGGTTGCTCCTTACTACAGTTGGATACCACGAACTGTTTGATATATCATTCTACCTAACTTTTGCATACATATCAATAATAGACTGTTTTTCAGTTTTCATTTACAATTTTTTTTTTCAGAATGATTCCTTTTCGTAAATAGCGTATGAATTTTGATAAGTGATATGAAAATTTATATAGTAAATGTCTCTGGTTGTTTTTTTTTTAACAGATTTAGCCTCACTTATCTAAGTATAATCTACTTGGAACACTAAGAAACCGTTTTCAATTTTATAGAATTTCTAGACGATTTTAAGAGCCCAAGGTGAGCCCACAGTTTAAAAGTTTTGGGTGATTACATATTTTCACCCAAAGCCTTTTTGTGACCCCTTCAGTTATAGTCAGAACTCCAGGAAAATTTTGCACCTTATTTGCGTAATTTACGTTACATTTTATCCTTGCATCGCTGATTAACGCCACGTTGACAAAGGCGATGCAGAGGCAATCTAACTGCCTATAGGACATTAGCTCACGCATTCAAAGCCACTGTTTTGCTTTAAGTCCGTTATTAGATGAGTTTTACGATGAGATGTTTCGCTTTAAATTGGAAGTTTTTGGCGATAATTTGATTAAACAATAGATCGATGCTTTCCCTTTCTATATTTGTTATTATGATTTTGATATGTCCTATTGTTTTTAATGCTCAAATAAATTAACTCTTCGCTTTGCCAAAGTTCAATAACAAAAATTGTAATTAAAGAATATTTTGCACAATTTTTTTCAAACATTGAATAATATAAAAACAAGCTTCGATGACATAAATGTTTACAACAAAAATCTAGGTTTGAAATTAAATGGGATTGGCCTCCAGATATTAAAAATAAACTACTGGCTATTTTCGGCTATTCAAAATCAACGGCATTTCAATGTTTTCCGCTGAGAATTGTATGCGCCATTGAGTGATTAAACAAAACAAGAGCCAAGAGCTCATATGGTATGAGCTCTAACACAATTCTAAGAATCAAAAGATTGATTAAAAAGGAAAATCAGAGGCTTAATGCCGGTCAGGATTTAAAATAAGAGCTCTGAGTCACGATGCCCTTCTAAGTATCAAAATTCATTCAGATCCGATCACCCACTCATAAATTATAAATAACTCATTTTTTCTAATTTTTCCTCTCCCTTTAGCCCCCCAGATGGTCAAATCTAGGAAAACAACTTTATCAAGTCAATTTGTGCAGCTCCCTGACACGCCTACCAATTTTCATCGTCCTAGCACGTCCAGAAGCACCAAACTCGCCAAATCACTGAACCCTACCCCCCAACTCCCCCAAAGAGAGCAAATCCAGTACGGTTACCTCAATCACGTATCATTGCTTATTTGCTTATTCCATCCACCAAGCTTCATCCCGATTCCTCCACTCCAAGTGTTTTCCAAGATTTCCCCCTCCAACTCTCCCCAATGTCAAAAGATCTAGTCGGGATTTGAAAAAAGAGCTCTGAGACATGAATTCCTTCTAAATATCAAATTTCATTAAGATCCGATCACCTATTCGTAAGATAAAAATACCCCAATTTTCACGTTTTCCAAGAATTCCGGTTTCCCCTTCTAATTCCTCCCAATGTCACAGGATCTGGTCGGAATTTAAAATTAGAGCTTTAAAGCACAAGATCCTTCTAAATATCAAATTTCATTAAGATCTGGTCACCCTTTCGTAAGTTACAAATACCTCAATTTTCAAAATTAACCCCCCCCCCCCAACTCCACCAAAGAGAGCAGATCCGGTCCGATTATGTCAGTTACGTATCTTAGACAGGTTTTTATTCTTCCCATCTAGTTTCATCCTGATCTCTCCGCTTTAAGTATTTTCTAAGATTCCAGGTCCCCCCCCCAACTGCCCCCGCCCCAAAGACACTGGATCCGGTTGAAATTTAAAATAATAGATCTGGGTTACGATGTCCTTCTAAATATGAAGTTTGATGAAGATCCGATCACTCCTTCGTAAGTTAAAAATACGTCATTTTTTCTAATTTTCCAGAATTAACCCCCCCCCCCCCCGCCAATAGAGCGGATCCGTTCCGGTTATTTCAATCATGTATCTAGGACTTGTGCTTATTTTTCCCACTAAGTTTCATCCCAATCCCTCTACTCTAAGTGTTTTCCAAGATTTTAGGGTTCCCCCCTCCAACTCCCCCCAATGTCACCAGATCCGGTCAGGATTTGAAATAAGAGCTCTAAGACACGATATCCTTCCAAACATCAAATTTCATTAAGATCTGATCAACCGTTCGTAAGTTAAAAATACTTCAATTTTTCTATTTTTTTCCGAATTAACGGGCCCCCCACTCCCCCCCCCCAGATGGTCAAATCGGGAAAAAGACTATTTCTAATTTAATCTGGTCCGGTCCCTGATACACCTGCCAAATTTCATCGTCCTAGCTTACCTGGAAGTGCCTAAAGTAGCAAAACCGGGACCGACAGACCGACCGACAGAATTTGCGATTGCTATATGTCACTTGGTTAATACCAAGTGCCATAAAAAGCAGGTTTTTTCAACTGAAAGTAAGGATCAACACTAAAACTTAAATGAACAGAACTTGTTACGATATAGGGAGGATACCCCTCCACAATACCTTGCTCTTCACGCTAACGTTGTTTCGAATGTTCAAAGAGCTATCTTATTCTAATATAACGAACATTGTCTTTCACTTTTTGTTCTTAAAGGATTGAGATATAAAATCATACTTCAGAATAAAGAACGAAGTATTTAAAAGAAGGCATCCCCCACATCCCACCACGAAAATTCCCTCAGAGAAAATTCGCCTTCCGAAAAAATGTCTGTTTACTTTCCAATAACAAATGCTATGCGTAAGCAATAGGCAAAAGGCTTTTCTTTTTCGAATTAAATGGAAAAAACAAGTTTTTTTTAACTGAAAGTAAGAAATGACACCAAAACTTAAACCGAACAGAAATTATTCTGTATGTGAAAGTCAAAGCACCATCGTAAAGCCTCGCTCTTAACACTAAAGTTTGACTCTTTGTTAGAATGCTACTTTCTAAAGCACTAAAAACTTTTAGTGAGGCGTTGAGGAGGGGACAAACTTTCTTCATATACGGAATAATTTCTGTTCGTTTTAGGTTTTAATATTGGTCCTTACTTTCAGTAAAAAAAAAGGTGTGATTTTTTTTATCTGATTTCTGAACATTTTTCAACTAATGAGGTTCGAATTTGGCTCACTCTACATTAAAACGAAATTTGCAGATTGACTTTGGAAGATTTATTCCTTATATGAAGGGTTCCCCCCTCATAATTACCTTATTCTTTGCGCTAAAGCTGTTAGCAATTAAAAAAAAACTTCTTATTTTAATTAAAAAACTCCCGTGTTTAAGTGAACGCTCTTAAAAATTGGGAGAAACAGTCAAACTTTAGCGTAAAGAGCAAGGTATTTGGTAGGAGACACCCTTCATATATGGAGGGGGCAACCCTTCCTCTCACGGAGATCTCCTTCGGAGCAATTTCATCCAACGTAAGGCAAATATTCCCCCCTTCAAATTCCCTTTAGACAGTTCCATCCTCGTGAGAATCCCCCCTCCCTGAAAAATTGGTTGTGGACAATTCAGCCTGAAAAATTCTGCTTAGCATTCTTTCGTTTGAATAAGACTTTAATTCTAATCGGTTTCTCGATCACTCCAGAAATGCCCTCTTCCGTGGAAATTATTTCCCAGGAATCAAACGTGCGGAAAATAGCCCCCGGATAATTCCGCCAGAACATCTTCACATGAAAAATTGGCAAACACCGTAATATTTCCGGGCCGACTATGATGTTTTCAATAATTTAGTATTTGTAATTAACATATTTATAATATTCAATTCTACTACTGCTATTACGAACAACTCACCGCAGCACGAAACCACCTGAGGCAAACACAGCAACGCACGCTCCTCCTCCATCCCAATCTATTCAAAGCCTCTCTCTGTACGCCCTCACAGGAGGCTCCCATTTTCTTTGAATCTTTCTTTATGACATCCTCCCACCCCAACCACGGACGGCCTGCTTTCCATTTAGCCCTATACGGTTGGCCGAAAAGGACAATATTTGGCAATATGTCATCCTTCATCCTCAGCAGGTGTTCTAGCCATTTCAACCTTTCTCTCAGTATAGCCCTAGAAAGCGGGATTGAACCATACTTTTCGTTAAGCCTACTGTTTGAGATACGATCAGTCAGCCAAATACCCATAACAATCCGTAGACAATTTCTCTGGAAAGCATCTAGCAAATCTTCATCCACTTTTTGGAGCATCAATGCTTTCCAGCAATATTTGACCACTGTCTTCACTGTATCTTCCTAAATTCTAATCTTGTTTTGAAAGACTTATCTTTCTATTCTTACGAAATTTTGTTAACTGTGAAAAAACACCCCATATAATAACCAAGGCTCAGGGTGTTTTCTCACACCCTCAGCCTTGGTTATTCTACTTTCAACATCTTCACTGCTCCCACCATCTTTACTAATAATACAACCAAGGTAAATGAAGCTGCCCACCTGATCAATCTTTTCGTTACCCGACGTCGCCTTTTCATCTTCACTTATTTCTAGCCTTAGTGACATAGTCTTCTTAACATTTATTTTCAATCCTATTCTAACACCCTGAACTCGCAAAACCCCCCTGAAAGTTCATTCATTTTGATTATATTTTGATCTAGGATGCTTAACTCATCAGTATAATCTAAAACCAGGAGATTTTTTCCTCCATATTTGATTCCATGGTCTCCCATTGCCTTTCCTGTGCTTCTTAGGACAAAACCATCAAAATGATCCATACACGGGGAGATACCATACAAGGATAAAACCTTTACTAAAGCTCTTCTATCAAAAGAATTGAAGGTATTTGATAACTCAGGCACTTCTCAATTACTAGCCTTCGTCGACACATCCTCTACCTTTTCTAAAACCGCACTGTTCTCCTCTTAAAACTTTGTCTATCTCTCATTCTAAAAAGTATCTTATAACTAAGTAATTTACTACCTACAGAGACCAGACTAATGCCTTGATAATTACCATCCTCACTCTTATCACCTTTTTTATACAGTGGTTTAATTAAGGTTTTCCTAAAATCGGCTAAGTACTTCCCTTTTTTCAAAAATTGTATCCATAATCTTTAGTAACTTATTTCTAACCTCAGAGCCGCCATATTTAACAGACTCATTTACCACGCTATCAGCACCAGGAGCCTTAATGTTTTTTAATCCTTTTAGTACCGTCGATAGTTCTCCCTCACAAAACAAATCTTCCTTCACAACCAAGGCATCACAAACTTTTTCTTTTTCCTTAATATCTTTTCGTGCAACTCTATCCCGGTTTAGCACATTCTCAGAATGTTCAGCCAATCTCTCTTCAACTCTTTCCTTATCACTAATTGTGGACCCGTTCTCATCTTTGACTGGGACAGGTCAGGATTGACTGCTCTCTCTCAATTTATTAACACGCCAGTACAATATTTTACTAATATACTATAAAACTGCATCTTCCAGATCCTCGGTAATTTAATCCATGGCATCCACTTTACACTCCTTAGTTTATATTTTAATGCTTTTTACACTTTCTTTGTAAACCTTTTGTTTTCCTATTTATCACTCAGATAATTCCTGTACAAGCCCCTTCTCTTCACTATTAAACATAAAGCCTTTTTACTATTATTCCAAGCTGCAGTCCTAATTTTCTTCCAAGGACAGCATCGTCAACTTAACAAATTTTTTTCCTAAAATAATTTCATCCATCTTCAACATTGTCAAATTTTAAACTCTCTAGTTTAGTACACAACAGTTCCTGGAAAATTTCTCTCGAATTCTCATCCTGGAGTCTACTAATATCATAACTACCCGGGAGGTAGTTACTCTTCCGAAATTTCGACTTTGAATTAACCCTAGATACTACCAGATGGTGATCTTTACTTTTAACATCAATAACAGCACTCCTATATGGCATAGAATCTTGTATTGATCCTGCCAGTCTTCGGTTTACAATAAGATAATCAATAAGGTTTCACCATCATGGTATTCAAAATGGTATTCACCATCACGTGAATACCATGTTAACTTATGGGCCATTTTATAACCAAACAACGTATTTGTTATAGCTAGATTGTTGCAACAGTCTAAAACATTGAAACAGTCTGTAGCCATTGTTGTTTTCTTTTCGTACACCAAATTTGCCTAGCCTAGGATACCATCTATCCCTATTTCTACCGACTTGGGCGTTAAAATCTCCTAATAAAAACACAATAATTCTTCTTGGGACCCTGTCTATTTGCTTCTGTAACTGTAAGTAAAATTCATCTGAATCACTAGTATCTCCGTCAGTCGGCCCTACAGGGGCATATACTACTATAACTGATATCCTGAAGTTTTTATTCTTAAAAAGAGCGATTACTTTTCATATTATCGATACCTTACCAGCCTAAACAAGACTTAGAAGCTTCCTTACTCATCATGAGCCCTATTCCCTGGCTATACACCCAATTCTTCCTGTCTGAGTAAACAAATTCTTTATCACCTAATGTCATGCTTCCTATCCCTGGGATATGAGTTTCTGAATCAAACAGTTCGTGGTAACGAACTGTAGTAAGGAGCGACCCGGCTCAATAGTAAACGAAACTCTAAAAAACGGATTTTGATGCTAAAAGATACATCAAAAGGATCGAATTTTCACGCTGATCCTAAATATATAAGTTTCAATTAATTTAGTCTTTGTCATCAAAAGTTACGAGCCTGAGAAAATTTGCTTTATTTTGGAAAATAGGGGGAAACATCCCCTAAAAGTAATAGAATCTTAACGAAAATCACACCATCGCATTCGGCGTATCAGAGAACCCTATAGCAAAAATTAAGCTAAAAAAAATAAAGCTCCTATCTAAAAAAATGTGGAATTTCGTATATTTTGCCAGAAGACAAATCACGGGTGCGTGTTTTTTTTTTTTTTTTTTTTTTTTTTTTTATTTGTTTTTTTTTTTTCAGGGGTCATCGTATCGACCAAGTGGTCCTAGAGTGTCGCAAGAGGGCTCATTCTTACGGAAATTAAAAGTTCTAGTGCCCTTTTTAAGTGATCAAAAAATTGGAGGGCACCTAGGCCCCCTCCCACGCTCATTTTTTTCCAAAAGTCAACGGATTAAAATTTTGAGACAGCCATTTTGTTTCGCATAGTCGAAAACCATAATAACTATGTCTTTGGGAATGACTTACTCCCCCACAATCCCTGGGGGAGGGGCTGCAAGATACAAACTTTGACCAGTGTTTACATATAGTAATGGTTATTGGGAAGTGTACTGGCGTTTTCAGGGGGATTTTTTTGGTTTGGGGGGTTGGGGTAGATGGGAGGGGGCTATGTAGGAGGATCTTTCCTTGGAGGAATACGTCATGGGGGAAGAAAAATCCAATGAAAAGGGCGCAGGATTTTCTAGCATTACTATAAAAAAAAAAAACAATGAAAAAATAAACATGAAAACGTTTTTTCAATTGAAAGTAAGGAATAGCATTGAAATTTAAAACGAACAGAGATTATTACGCATATGAGGGGTTCTAAAAATACTTTAGCATAAAGAGCGAGGTATTTAGGAGGAGATAAATACTTCGCTCTTTATGCTAAAGTATTTTTAGTAATTTCAACTATTTATTCTACGGCCTTTTTGATTCAGGGGTCATTCTTAAAGAATTGGGACAAAACTTACGATTTAGTGTAAAGAGCGAGGTATTAACGAGGGTACGAGGGTACAAACCCCCTCGTACACATAATAAAAACAGAAGAATATAAAATTTTGTTACGTAAGTTAATTCTTAAGTTACGCATATTTTTTACTAATAAAAACGTTCGTTAAAAATTAAAAGTTCTAGTAGCCTTTTTAAGTAACCGAAAAATTGGAGGGCAGCTAGGCCTCCTTCCCCACCCCTTATTTCTCAAAATCGTCTGATCAAAACTAAGAGAAAGCCATTTAGCCAAAAAAAAATTAATATACAGATTTCATTTCAATAATTTATGTGCGGAGAGCCAAAATCAAACATGCGTTAATTCAAAAACGTTCAGAAATTAAATAAAAAAACTAGTTTTTTTAACTGAAAGTAAGCAGCGACATTAAAACTTAAAACGAACAGAAATTACTCCATATATGATATGGGTTGTCCCCTCCGCAATCCTTCGCTCTTTACGCTGAAGTTTGACTCTTTGCCACAATTCTACTTTTTAAAACAATTAAAAGCTTTAGCGTAAAGAGCGAGGGATTGCCGAGGGGACAACCCATTTCATATACGGAGTAATTTCTGTTCGTTTTAAGTTTTAATGTCGCTCCTTACTTTCAGTTAAAAAAAACTAGTTTTTTTTTATTTAATCTCCTAATAAGTCCAACTCGAATTGTCTCAATTCGTAAGTCAAAATGTCAATAGGATAGTTATTTTTTAAGGTTAAAATATTCCAAGATCCAATTTTCATGTTCTTTAAATCATTCAAATTATTTTGGCCTCAGGAAAAGCAATGGTCCTGAATACGAATGTAGGACAGGGACCAGCATATCTTCTCAGTGCTACACCGAATTACTTAAGACGGTTTAGAGCCGGACAGCAAGAAGTCCCTGGGACCTCTAGTATGAAGGGAGGCTTTGCACAATCCTGGGCCTAATCTTTGTCACAGCACTTGGCGATGCTCTTCTATCAGTAAGAGTTAAAAACCTGCACAGACAGTCTCAAGCCTATTACATCGGATTCATTGAATATCCACGCCTACAAATATTATGTGACTACGGAGAGGCAACCCATAGTAGATAAATTAGCTAAGAAGAGATTTTTCAGCCTGAAAACGCCCGTCAAAACAGACAAAGCCTAGAGGAATTATCCAATAATCAGAATCATGTGTAATTACTGTGTCGTTTATTTTAATACAGTAAAACTATTATGAAATCAAAAAGAAACAAGAGCCAAGAGTTCATATGGCACTTGTGCCGAGGTCAGAAGAGCCAAGAGCCAAGAGCTTCTTCCCACCAAGTTTCATTACGGTCCCTCCGCTTAAAGCGATTCCAAGATTTCCAGTTTCCCCTTTCAACTCCCCTCAATATTACCGGATCCGGTCAGGATTTAAAATAAGAGCTCTGAGACACGAGGTCCTTCTAAATATCAAATTTCATTAAGATCAAATAACCCGTTCGTAAGTTAAAAATACTTAATTTTTTTCTAATTTTTCCGAATTAACCGTCCTTCCACTCCCCCCCCCCAGATGGTCAAATCAGGGAAGCAACAATTTATAATTTAATCTGGTAGGGTCCCTGATAAGCCTGCCAAATTTCAGCGATCGCTATATTGATCACGTATCTAGTTTTGGATCTTCTTCATGTAAAAATTGGAGTGGTCCGAGATTCGAATCTGAGACCACAAGCCATACTTAAGAAGAAGAATGATTTGTTTTATCGGCAATAAAATTCTTCTCAACTATCTAGTTCGCTCGCCATCCCCCCAGATGGTTGAATCTGGGAAGAGACTATTTATGATTTAATCTAGTCTGGTCCCTCATACACCTGCCAACTTTATTCGTCCTAGCTTATCTGGAAGTGCCCAAACTAGCAAACCCCCCAAAACTCCCCCAAAGAGAGCAGATCCGGTCATGTTATGTCAATAACGTATCTAGGACATGTGCTTTTTCTTCCCACCAAGCTTCATCTCGATCTCTACACTCTAAGCGTTTTCCAAGATTTCCAGTTTCCCCCTCCTACTCTCCCAATATCACCAGATCTGGTCGGGATTTAAAATAAAAGCTCCAAGTTACGAGATCCTTCTAAATATCAAATTTCATTAAGATCCGATCACTCGTTCGTAAGTTAAAAATACCTGATTTTTTTCTAATTTTTCCGAATTAACCCCCCTCTTCTCCCTAAAGAGAGTGAATCCGTTCTGTTTATGTCAATCACGTATCTAGGACTTGTGCTTATTTTTCCCACCAAGTTTCATCCTGATCCCTCCACTCTAAGCGTTTTCCAAGATTTCTGGTTTCCCCCTCAACTTCCCCAATGTCACTGGATCCAGTCAGGATTTAGAATAAGAGCTCTGAGAAACGATATCCTTCTAAATATCAAATTTCATTAAGATCCAATCACCCATTCGTAAGTTAAAAATACCTCATATTTTCTCCTTTTTCCGAATTAACCATCCCCCCACTCTCCCCCCCCCAGATGGTCGAATCGGGGAAATGACTATCTCTAATTTAATCTAATCTGGTCCCTGATACGCCTGCCAAATTTCATCGTCCTAGCTTACCTAGAAGTGCCCAAACTAGCAAAACCGGGTCAGACAGACCGAGAGACCGACAGAAATTGCGATCACTATATGTCACTTGGTAAATACCGAGTGCCATAAAAACAATTTTTTCAACTAAAAGTAAGGAACTACATTAAAACTTTAAATAAACAAAATAGCGTCGGATGATTTGCCCCCAACCACGCATTGCACTCCCTGCTGAAGGCACTGAATCAGAATATCGGTACTTGCGCAACGCAGACCATTGGTCAGCATTCAACCTTGTTTGAGTCACAGATCCCGCTAGAAAGATTACTTAACCAATTTGAGCATAAGAGCATAAGCTTTTAGAGAAGTGAGCTATTGCACAGCCTATTGCAAATACTACTTCCAGATAATCACATCATGCATAACTTAGACAAAAACTGATAGCAAAAGCTGGCAATCTTGTTCCAAAAAAAACATAGCCTGATTTAAAAACACAATTGTTGATCATCGACTGACCCCTTTACCAACGCGTCTAAAAATCCTGATTTTACTTTAATAATGCTTCAGGCCAGGCTTTTCCTTCACAAACCCACACACCCACAAACACACGCACAAAAAAAAAGAACTTGATAATGCATTATTCAAGAACTTATTGGTACTTTTCTCTCAGTTTTTTTTTTTTTTTTTTTTTTTCTTTTTTTTTTTTTTTGAAAGTTGAACACTCCATAATGTCGAAGAACCTTTGATATTCCAAATACAGCTATCAATACTGAGGCAAATCTCTAGTATTTTTATTGAGAGGCAAGAGGAGTCCATATCCGGATAGTCAAGGGGCATGGGCTACATAATATTTTTTTTCTCCAAATTTTCCTATAGAAAACAGACGTGTAAAAAGCAGAAGTTCTGAAAGCAGAAAGCAGAAATCTGAAAGAAGCCATATCTGGATGATATGGCTTCCATAAACGCAGTTTCCGATATTTTGGAGGCGGCAGAGACTCGTCATATTGAGTTTAATCTTATCTCAGTATACTAAAAGATATTTCTCATAGATCCCTTTTAAATTTATTAATGGTACCTCAGCCCCTTACAACCATTTCCAATTCAAGCTTTTCTTACAAAAAAAGAAAAACATAAAAATCCTGATATCTAATCTTGAAGCTTCGAATAGTCAAAATAATTCATTAAAAGCCAAAGATACCAATCAAAGACGAATGTATTTTCTATGCCGATCATTAAGCCCCTCTTCATTTATCACTCCTGTCCACAAGAATCCAATCGTACAAAAAATCATCACCTAACAAATCCTCCTTTCCTTAGCTTTGAATGATAAATATTTATCAGAGCCACAAAACAAATTAATTCTGGGAAGAAACAGGCTATCTAAAAACGGAAATCAGGCTATTTGTCACAAAACCAATACTTACCGGTAGAGTCGATACCTCACCGCCTGGGGGCTCTACTGGCTTGTTTCCACCCCTTTCAACGACGCGAATTTCCAATCGACCTGAGATGTGTTGAATTGGTTCACGATCCGAAATGGACATTGTCTACAAAATGAATTCACTAATCATTTTTCCGGTTTTATTCAGTCATCCATAAAATCAAAGATTTGATGAATTACCTGCTGAGGGGAACTTGGTTATGGAATTACTTTTCCATCATTTCTATTGTTTGTCCACAGTAATTTGATGGATGTGTCGGTATAATCTAATCTTTTTGTTCGAGTGTCGCATCTATCACAACACATTGTTTGCTGTACAAGCAAAAGGCAACTGATTTTGCGATACTTCATTCAGGGGCGTAGCTCCTGCATTTTTGTTGCGTATGTAAGAGGGATCCACATCCGGATAGTCAAGGAGCATGGGCTATATAATAATTCCCCCCTATATAATTATTGGGGGCAACTGACCCCCCCCCCCCAAAAAAAAAAGACGCCCCTGCCCGCATTTAAAGATAAAGAGGGAACTTAAAAACGAGCCATAAAACAAACATATATTAAAATTCGCACTTGTTCGGGTGTCGGGAAATTTATAAATGAACCCCAAAACAAACAGAAATTAAAATGCACAGTGAAGTAAAACTTAAAATAATATAAACTACCACAAATACATAAATTTGTATGTAAGAATGTATCCAGCATGTTTTTTTTTTGGGGGGGAGGAGTAAAAAACTTTAAAAAGCGCATCAAAAATCTATTTATAATCATTTTTGTTACGTTTTTACGAGTCGGACAAACATTTCGGGGGGTTCAAACCCCCTGACCCCCCTGGATACAGACTTTTTTATAAATTATATACTCTCTTATTACCACAAACATAAGAATGGGGCTATCACCCGCTCCAAAACCTTGAAGGCTTAATGCTTTGTACTTTAATGAAAACGATATGTAATCTGAACCATTTTTTTTGGTCATAGCATACAAAAGACATAAAACTAATTTAGTTTATAGGAAACTGGCAAAAAAAATCCTGAAATATATTCGAATATTGGCTTTCGAATAAGTTTTCTTCTTTTAAAAAGTGCACTTTTTCTTCACCATTTTGATTCAATTTCACAAAAAGAAACTTAAAACTTCAAATGATGTTTTAGATACATTGTGCACAGATTGCAGAAGCATTGTTTCAAATTGGCAAACCAACATTCGCCAATTTATTTTTAATCAATTTTATGAAGCTGCTACCTGAACTGTTATTAAAAAATTTTCAAACTTTTTTTTTGGGGGGGGGGCTGTTCATTCTTTTCTTGCGAAATATGAAGAATAATACTTGAACGGCATTTCTCCTGGATATGAAGTTTGGTTGGCGTCGAACCACTTTAACCGTTACTTTGAGTGTCTTCATATTATAATTTTTGTGTTTGTTTTAATGTTTAATTTTTTATATTATCTTTGGATTTTATCAGTATTTTTTTTAATATTGTGCACTGAAGACGGTCAAGCGGAGGTCTTGACCGAAATATTTCTATTGAAATCTACGTTTTCGCTGGCTTGTATTATCGCATTTCCCACTTCTTTAAGTCTTTTTTCGTTCTGTAGGTGTCGCATTTATCAGAAGACGCGGTCTTCTCTATAAGCGATTAAATTAAAAAAAAAACAACAACAAGTTTTTCGACTGCAAGTAAGGAGCAACATTAAAACTTAAGACAAACAGAAATTATTTCGTATATGAAAGGGGTCGTCCCCTCCTCGACCCCTCGCTAAAGTTTGACTCTTTCTCACAAATCTACTTTTTAAAACAATAAAAAACTTAGCGTCAAGAGCAAGGCGTTGAGGAGGGAACGACCCCTTTCATATATGGAATAATTTCTGTTCGTTTTAAGTTTCAATGTCGCTCCTTACTTGCAGTTAAAAACTGTTTTTTTTTATTAATTTCTGAATGTTTTTTAATTGATGCATGTTCCGATTTTGGCTCAATTCACAAGAATAATTAAAATGAAATTTGCATATTTTTTTTTTTTTTTTTGCTAAATGGCTTTCTTATAGTTTTGATCGGACGATTTTGATTTTGAAAAAAGGAGTGGGGGAGGAGGCCTAGTTGCACTCCTATTTTTGGTTAATTACAAAGGCAATAAGAACTTTTTTTACGAGCGTTTTTATTAGTAATAAATATACTTAACTTACGAATTAACTTACGTAGCGAAATTCTATATTTGTATATTTTTATTAGGTATACAAGGGGGTTCTCCCCCTCGTCAAAACTTCGCCCTTTACGCCAAAGCTTCAATTTGGTCTCAATGCTTTAAGAATGACCCCTGAATCACAAAGGGTGTAGAATAAATAGTTGAAATTACTAAAAAAATACTTTAGCGTATTTTAAAAAAGAGTGAGGTATTGTGGAGGAGACAAACCCCTTTATATACATAATAATTTCTGTTCGTTTTAGGTTTTAATGCTGCTCCTTACTTCCACCTGAAAATTTTTTTTTATTTTCTCATTGTTCTTTTTTTAATAATGCAAGAAAATCCTGCGTCCCCTTCATGTAAATTTTCTTCCTTCATGATAAATCCATGTAACCCCTTCCCCCGACCCCCTTTATCGTGAAAACCTGGGAAACCCCTGGGGAAAAAAACAACAAAAAAACAAATAAACACACATCCGTGATCTGTCTTCTGACAAAAAATGTGAAATTCCACATTTTGTAGATAGGAGCTTGAAACTTCTATAGTAGGGTTCTCTGATACGCTGAATTTGATGGTGTGATTTTCGTTAAGATACTTTGACTTTTAGGGGGTGTTTCCCTATTTTCAAAAATAAGGCAAATTTTCTCAGGCGATGGGTAAAACTAAACTTGATGAAACTTGTATATTCAGAATCAGCGTAAAAAATACGACACTTTTGATATAGCTATTGGTGTCGAAATTCCATTTTTTAGAGTTTCAGTTACTAGTGAGCCGGGTCACTCCTTACTACAGTTCGTTACCACGAACTGTTTGAAAGGCAGCCGGTTTTGCGACACCCGCCGTATTGAAGGGAAAAGGGGGCCGATCATGCTCCTTATGCAACTACAACGCTTAGGCTGTACATCCAAAATACCTTGTTTCTGAGATAAGAACAATCACATGGGTGGTCTATACCTTTACAAGAATCAAACAAAGTCCAATGTGGCTGAGTGCTCTAGGCTCAGGAGCATCTCTTACAATCCTGAAAAAGGTTTATACCTTTTTTTTGGGGGGGGGGGATTTGCCTCTCACTCAGACTAACTGTCTTGGCTTTTTCTCCAATTAGCCATGGCTTGAACTTGTTTTTAATTCAACTTGCAATAATGTACCCTAAGTCCTCTAGGCTGAGGAAAAATTTTGTGTCCCGAGTCCTCTACACTCAGGAAGATTTTTTCCTCCCCCTTCCCTGGAACTTCTTGAGAATGCCTAGTACAATATATTTGTTAATTCTTTAGTTGTTGAATGAAAATACCAAAAATCGTATTTTTCAAACTCTGAGTATTTTTCTCTTTTTTCGATTTGTTCCAATGAAAATATAAAAAAAGAGTTAGTTGAAGAATTTGGAGAGGGGTGAATGCAAAATCGAAAATACTCTTATCTAACTGAGTGCGGCATTGATCATACTCATTTACCGATTGTCATATTTGAGATTATTGCAAGTTGAGAAAGAATATATGATCATAACAAATAAATAAGAATAATGGTATTCCACAAAAAAAAATTCCTGTCGTATTCAAGGGAAATAATAACAAATCAGTTCCATAAGTGATCGCAATAGTTATTTTATAGAAATGCACATGTTATGACCTTTACATATTAGAAAACATTCAAGGAACTCAAAACTCTAAGTAACTCGAGCAATAAATTGGAAACGTAACACCTCCTATTCCCCCCCTCCAACACCTACATTTTAGCAGAAAAGACTGGCAGGTAACCAAAAATCATGCACAATAAAAAACTGCACAAAAACATATTTTTCAGAAAACCGGCGTCACGCAAATAATTATCAAATTCAGAACAAATATAATATTCCTTAAGTATGGATGCATATATGCTGCAAAACATAAATATAGTATACAATTCTAAATTTTAATATATATATATATATATATATATATATATATATATATATATATATATATATATATATATATATATATATATATATATATATATATATATATATATATATATATATATATATATCGGGTGGAGCCAGCGACCCTCCAGTACCAGATTACCTACAATATCTCAAGATTGGCTGTGGGATCGAGTTGAAACTTTCAAGAAATGCTGGGAGGACTCAAAGTGGACCTCAAATTTTGAATTAGGGGTGAAAGCACAGAATACAATGTGCAGCCAGGTCATCAAAATAACATATCTGCATTATCTCAGCAATGGCTTAAGGAATGAAGTTGAAATGTTCAGGTAATATTGGAGAAAGGAAGGACGAAGACTAGAGCAAGAGAATATCAACATTCTTTTGTTTGAGATTTTAGAAAATTATCAGGTCCACAATAATAATTGCATTATAACCTCATATGGGACTTCTAATCTATGCATAGTTAAGCAGCAAGGCAAATTTACCAGGCAATTTTTTTTCAATTTTTTTGTCAAAATGATGTATTTGCAATTTCCCAAGGCAGCTTGGGGTCTAAATTTGAAACTTTCAGGGAGTGCTGAAGCGGAAAAGGGAAGCGAATATTGAATTAAGACTCGAGGGAGAGGGTAGAGCTAAATCGAAAGGCATTGAGTGCATCCCAGTTATTAAAACAACAATATCTTTAATGTCCCAGGAATGGCTCAGGGGCGGAACTGAAACATCCAGGCAGTGCTGGAAAAGGAAGGGCGAGCGGCAGGGGGATTCCAAATTTCGTATCGAGGGATAGGGCCTAAATACTTTTTAACTACGGTTTCACAGTACAAGCGGCTCATGGAATCCTTCATCATGGAATCTATATGCGGTTAAGTGACGGCCAACGTGCTCAGGGTAACCGTGGGACTGGAGCCCTTGCGGTTAATCATATCCAAGAAACATCCAGAACTATATCCAATATGTATAATATGAGAGCGAATTTGGCTACAGCATTCCTGACTTTAAGCAATGCGCCAAGGCTGGCGACTTCGTCAAAAAGTGAGCTAGCTACCATCTTATCAAGGAGGCAAGGCCTGAATATGGGCTGCTAGAACTTATGTTCCAGCAAATGTTCACTAACGCAAGCCCTCGTAGCTGAAGAATTGTATCTATATAACCTAGACATATTCTGTGTTTCAGAGACAAGACTGAATGGACGAAAGACAATTAACCTAATAACCCCTTCATGTAAAAAGGCGATTCTGTTCATTTCTGCTACAATGGACGGATCCGGCCTCGCAGGAGTGGGACTCATGGACTATGAAGCAGTGTCTGACAGAATTGTGATGACCCGTTTAAAGGATCAGAGTAATAACCTGACAATACTATCTGTATATGCCCCTATTCGTGACGCCCCTGACCACTTGAAAAACAAAATCTATGCCCACCTCCAACTGACTCTGAAATAAATTCCTCGCAAGGACATCCTCGTAATCGGTGGTGACTTCAATGCCAGGATTGGCACGAGATTAAACAATTCTGAATGGGCCATATGCAACCACGGTTTGGGCGACCGTTGTATTAATAGAGTTATACTTCTCATGTTTGCTATGCTGAATAATTTCAGTGTGGCTAATACATGGTTTAAACTCAAACCGTGTCACACTTACACTCGGAGATCCCGAGATGGTAGAACCCGTGCCCAAATTGACTATTTGCTCGTTTCTAGTCGCTGGAAGTCTATGATTGCAGACTCGAGAGCATACAGAGGGGCGGACACTGGATCAAAAAGGGAATCCGAGCATTTTTTACTAAAATCAAAAGTTAGATTCAGACTCAGCTCCAAAAAAATTTCTGCATCTAGACGCATACTAGACATAAACTCAAACTCCCAGAAATTAAAGAGACCTTTATGCTCGAACTTACAAAACGTTTTACGGCGTTGCAAGATAATGATCAAGAATTTAAGACCAATCAAGCAATTTCCGAGACCAAGACAAGAGCCATGACGGAGCAAAAAAATTTTAACCCATCGCTAAATATAGAAAAGCGTTGGAACAAGTTCCGAAATCAAGTGAAAGAGGGTGCTACAGAATTTCTCGGAGTAAGGGACAAAAAACACAAAAGATGGATTTCACAGAAGACAATAGAACTCTCTTTCAAGAAGAAACAAATTACCGATAGATACTCCGCAAAGATTGTCACACATCTGCTAAGGCAGATAAACAAGCATATTGGTCTAATGTAGCCTGTGAAATGGAAAAAGCTGCTGCAAGCAATGATTCACGGAAACTCTACCCAGCTCCTAGGCGAATTAGTAAGGACAACAAGCTCCTCACGAGCAAAGAAGATCGTATCGAACGATGGCGTACTTACTTCCGTGAGCTCCTTCACCCACCAGCAAATGACCACCGCCAACCCATTCCATCCCACAACCGTTTTGAGTCACCATCCGTGTATGAAGATTGCAATATTGCCCCTCCAAGCAGAGAAAAAATTATCCATGCCACAAAACTATTAAAAAATAATGAAAGCCCTGGCATCGACGAATTACCAGCTGAACTTCTCAAGGTCCTTCCAGAAGCGGCTATCAATAAGCTTCACAACTTACTCACGGATGTCTGGATCAAATGAATACATCCCTGAAGAGTAGAGGACCTCTGTAATAACTCCTGTATTTAAGAAAGGGGATCGAGCCGATTGCATAAATTATAGAGGAATTTCCCAGACACCGATTTCTGCAAAAGTTTTTACAGTAATAGTATTAAATAGGTTCAAAAATATTAGAAACGAACGGACGAGGCCAAATCAAGCAGGATTCAGGCCTGGTATGGGATGCTGCGATCACATTTTTAACCTGAGACAGATCCTGGAACTCCGCCTTATACACCAGCAGGAAAAAATACAAGTCTTTATTGACTTTGTGACGGTATTTGACTCGGTGAAGATAAACGCTATCTGGGATGCGATGAGGGATGATGGAGTGCCGGGAAAAATTGTCCGTTTAATTAAGGCTCATTACATGGGAACGAGGGCATTTGTAAGAACAGGCGGGGAAATCTCTAAAGGACTATCAATTGACGAAGGAGTGCGATAGGATTGTGCCCTATCACCCATTTTACTTAACTTTGTCATCGACCAGATCATGAAGATCTTTGAAAAATACAAAAGTGTGGCAATCGGTCCAACACTATCAATAACAGACCTTGATTGCGCTAATGATGTAGATATCTTGGCCGAGTCTGTAACAGAAGCACAGCTCATAATAGACGACATTGCTGCTAGATCCCTTGCTACCGGACTAAAGATCAGCCAATCAAAAACAAAATCAATGCGCACCTCTGGGCTAGATGAAACTCCGATCACATTAAATGGTATCCCAATCGAGGAGGTCCAGAATTTCGAATATCTAGGCTCCCTAATAAATCCCAAGTTCTAAGCTCTAAATTAAATACAAAGCCACATCTCCGCAGTCTAGGCAGAATTCATTCCGCTTCGGAAGTGTCTCTGGTTACGTGATGAAATCTTCCTTCAAACAAAGCTCCGGATATATAAGGCGTTGGTCCTCTCTGTACTTCTATATGGTTGCAAAAGGTGGCCCTTCAGATCTGGGGAAGCTAATGACCTGAACATCTTCCACCACAAGCGTCTGCGCTGTATTTTTAGCCTGCGTCTCTCTGACTGCGTCTCTAATGATGTCATCAGAAGAAAATGTGGTGATATAGCACTTGTCTCTGATGTTGTCAAAGCGAGACGTCTACGGTGGTTCGGGCATACACTGCACCGACTGGATGACTCCTTCAGCAGACAGTGCTTGAAATGCCAACCCCTTAGGCACTGTAAGAAGAAGTCTGGAGGACAAAAAAAAGTCATGGTTGTCTACAGTTAGAGTCGACCTCGAGTCATTGGGAGGTTTCAACAAGTACGGGTATCGCTGGAATAGACAATGGATTCAGTTGATCGAGCCAGTCGCACTTCAAAGAGAACGATGGAGGGACGCTTGTCGGCAAATTCTGGATGCCATGATGGGCTTGGACAAGGATCGAACGTGTTCCAAGTACAAGTACAAGTAGCGGGGTAAACCAAAAGAAACTATGTGTCACAGACACTAGCATTACACAGATACAAAATATTTTATCTTTGAACGTATTTCATTGCTCTACATAGTCTCATTGCAAGTCCAAACAGTTGTTCCAGATGCTCCCATCTTTTTAACCCGTCCAAAAAGAACTTGGCATCTTTTTCTGCAAAACAATTACATTCCAACTGCATACCAAAGGTATGGTTTCCCAATTTGACGATGACTAAAATCTTTGTCCACCGAGCATAGTTTTTAGACTAGGGAACAAAAAGGAGTCACTTAGGGCAGGATCTGGAGATTAAGGATTTATTCTTATGATTTATTCTGATTGTAAAGCGTACTAAACTGTAATATTAAATTAATAGATTTACGTAATGGCGGCTACTGGGGGGGTGAGACTGCACATTATCTGGGTGAACAAAGAAATTCAAAGTAATCGATTAATATTCTCCTAAACTCCCTGGCTATCCTAAAAAAAACATCGCCATCACTTTTCCAGGCGAAAAAAGTAGTTTCTGCATATTTGGACCCAATCTCTCCTTTGCAGCCCATTGTTTTGACTGTATTTTTGTTTAGTGTGTAAAGTGGTGTATTCAAGTTTAACTCATAGAAAAAAATCTACTCCAATATTACAATTTACTGCACCTAAACTATGTCAAAAGAGCGTAGGAAACGCTCATCCGTACATGTTATAGTCTAACGCAACCAAACGTGGCAACGAATGTACAAATAGCTTTCTTACGGCTAAATCTTGATTCAAGACGTGGCAAACACCCTCTTTGAACATATTATAGCCTCAGCAATCTCTCTCGCTTTAATTCGACGGTCATCTAGCCCCGTTTGGTGATCCTCAGCAATATTTTCGTAAGTGGTTGTACTTTTTGGACGTTACAAGAGTTCTCTGTCCAGCAAGCACACATGGATACGTTTGAATTCAGCTTTGAAAAACTTAATGATAAAAAAAATGATATTGTAGAGACTCGTTCACTCCAAATTTGTTTTCTTAGATTGTGTTAGACTTACAGAGTATGTAGAAAAAGACAAGTTAACCTCAATGATGGATTGTTAATTTCATCTACTGTGCAGTACTTTTTTCGGGAGGGCATCTTTTTCGGGAGAAGGGGGAATATTTTGAAACAGACAATAATGCATTACCTGTTGAGAATAGATGAGAATTTTGCTTAAAAATCGTCAAACAAGTTGTAGGAATCAAAACCATAAAAAGAGGCTATGTCAACTTCCGCAAAAATGTCAAATTTTTCTAGTTGAACTGTTAATAGAAAATGTAATCCTTGTAAATAGTTTTCAGGTTAACCAATTTCCATTTCAAATTACCTTTTAAAGTTGGATTCTTTTTTTTTTCAGGGAAAATGATAATTTTTAGGGGAATATCTGGTTTCTCATTTATTACTTCTTGGCGTCTTGTCAGTTCCTCTTTGAAACTGGCGTTATTAAATATAGGTTATTATGAATCAGGGGCGTAATTTGATATGGGCCAGGAAGGCAACTGCTATTCCCAGACCAAAGTTTGCCCCTGGACCCCATTTTTCCTCCACCCCTCAGCTGAAATTTAGTTTCTTCTAAAATCTTTTTAGAACTAAGATAAACCTGCATAATTCATCAAACAGTTCGTGGAAACGAACTGTAGTAAGGAGCGACCCGGCTCAATAGTAACCGAAACTCTAAAAAATGGCATTTTGATACCAATAGTTACATCAAAAGAATCACATTTTAATGCTGATTTTAAATATATAAGTTTCATCAGGATCAGTTATACCCATCGAAAGTTACGAGCCTGAGAAAAATTGCCTCATTTTAGAAAAAAGGGGGAAACACCCCCTAAAAGTCATACCATCTTAACGAAATACACACAATCAGATTCAGCGTATCTGAGAACCTTACTGTAGAAGTTTCAAGCTCCTATCTACAAAAATGTGGAATTTCACATTTTTTGCCAGAAGACAGATCACGGATGTGTTTATTTGTTTTTTTGTTGTTTTTCTTCCCAGGGGTGATCCTATCGACTGAGTAGTCCTAGAATGTCGCGAGAGGGCTCATTCTAACGGAAATTAAAAGTTCTAGTGCCCTTTTAAGTGACCAAAAAATTGGAGGGCCCCTAGGCCCCCTCCCACGCTCATTTTTTCCCAAAAGTCAGCGGATCAAAATTCTGATATAGCCATTTTATTCACCATAGTCGAAAAACCTAATAACTATGTCTTTGGGGACGACTTACTCCCCCGCAGTCCCCGCGGGAGGGGCTGCAAGTTGCCAACTTTGACCTGTGTTTACATATAGCAATGGTTACTAGGAAGTGTACAGACGTTTTCAGGGGGATTTTTTTTTTGGTTTAGGGGGAGACTTGAGGGAGGAGTACGTGGGAGGATATTTCCATGGAGAAACTTCTCATGGGGGAAGAGAATTTCAATGAAGGGGCGCAGGATTTTCTAGCATTATTTGGAAAAACAATGAAAATATACATATGAAAAGTTTTTTGTACTGAAAGTAAGGAGCAGCATTAAAACTTAAAACGAACAAAATTATTACGCATATGAGGGGTTTACCCCCTCGTTATACCTCACTCTTTACGGTAAAGTAATTTTTAGTAATTTCAACTATTTATTCTACGGCCTTTGTGATTCAGAGGTCATTCTTAAGGAATTGGGACAAAATCTAGGCTTTACTGTAAAGAGCGATGTATCGGCGAGGATTGAACCCCCTCATATACGCAATAAAAACACACGAATATAGAAGTTCGTTATGTAAGTTAATTCGTAAGTTACGTATATTTTTTACCAATAAAAACGTTTGTAAAAAAAAATTAAAGTTTTAGTTGCTTTTTTAAGTAGTCAAAAACTTGGAAGGCAACTAGGCCTCCTCCCTCGCTCCTTTTTTCTCAAAATCTTCCGATTAATTGCAATTAATTAATATGAAAATTTCGTTTTAATTATTTATGTGCGGAGAGCCAAGATCAAAATCTGCATTAATTCAAAAATGTCCAGAAACTAAATAAAAAAAAAGTTTTTTTAAATGAAAGTAAGGAGCAACATTAAAACTTAAAACGAACAGAAATTACTCCGTATATGAAAGGGGCTTTTCCTCCTCAACGCCTTGCTTTTTACGCTAAAGTTTGACTCTTTCTCTTAACTCTATTTTTAAAACAGTAAGAAACTTTAGCGTAAAGAGCGGGGCGTTAAGGAGGAAAAGCCCCTTTCATATACGGAGTAATTTCTGTTCGTTTTAAGTTTTAATGTTGCTCCTTACTTTCAGTTAAAAAAATTGTTTTTTTATTTAATGCATCCACAGAAACAAGTCAGTTTTCTTTAGTATTTCTTGCCTTTATGGTGCTATATGGCCCATTTTTCAGTGTTTACTGTCATTTTCACTTGATTTGGGAAAATTGACTCCAACTTTGCCCCCCTCCCCAGGAATTCGATGAAATTATACCACTGTCATTTTATCATTATATACAGGAAGGTGCACCTAAATTACTAAAATACTAGCTACAAAGACTTCTGAAATTAACACATAACACATGTACAAATTAGTACATAATTTTATTTGCCGCAATATTGAGTAGCTTTAATGGACTCAATTCCGACCATTATGCATTCCAAGACAGATTTGGAAAAAAAAACGTTTTAACGAAAAACAATGCGTCTTTTTAGTGTGTTTGAAATTTGTTTTGAAAAAAAATTAGACAAATTATAGGCATCTTAAACTAAAAAAAAAGAAATCTGAATTTCCCTCGGTAATTTTTTTTCTGAAGCTTGGTAGTAGTAAATCAAAAGACATTTTGTTACAAGATATACATTAGCATGACTTGAAGTCTCTACCCCCCCCCCCCTCCTATACAGAATAAACTCTGCTAATTTTGAGATTTGATGTTACTCTTTAATTTCATAATAACAGCATAGACCAGAAATATTCCCAGAAATTAAGAGGGATTACATATCAAGTTCTACCTCTACCAACACCCCCCCCCCAGCCACGTCCTAGAACTAATTCTGTATTTACCGGAAAGCTCAATGAGAATTAGGCCGTTTTGAAATTAAAATGCTCCCTTTAAGGCACCTGCCTCCTCCCTAACTACAGTGAAAAGGGCGTGGGAGGGCAGGGGGTTGCCCTCCGATCACTTTTGAATATTTAAAAGGGCACTGGAGCTTTCGATTTCTAAGTGAATGAAACCTCTCCACAGTTTATACAATCACCCTTCCGTTAAAACCTTATATCTTAACGTTGGACAACTTGTATAACTTACAGCCCCTGCCCCGTGGGCTGGCAGGGGGGTTATCAAACCCAGAGTTATGACTGTTTGACCTTTGGTGTATTTTGAACAAAATGTCTATCCCAAAATTTTGATCAGATGCGTTTGGGGAAAAACAGCCCTCCAAATACTTTTTACTCTTAAAAAGTGCACTAAAACTTTTAATTTGCAATCGAATGAGACCCCTCCGAAGTTTATACGACATCCCCTTCCAAATGATGTGCCTCTGGGAAATAAATAAGTAAGTAATAAGTTAGTAAGTAATTAAGTAAGTAAAATAAAAAAAAATAAATAAATAAAGTAAGTAAGTAAAATAAATAAGTAAATCTATATATATAAAAATAAGTTGTCTGTCCGTTACGCCAGATTATATAAAAATAAGTTGTCTGTCCGTTACGCCAGATTATATCTTATCTATATATAAAAATGAAACTAAATTGAAAAGCAAACTGAAACTAAAAATATAGAAACTGGGAATTGCATAAATATTTCTATATATTTTGACAATAGATTAAAGTAATTCGAAAACCTTATAACAGATATTTATAATTTTGAGGTTTATTATAAATTGTTGAGTGTTAGCATGCTTGGCACGTAAAATTTTTTCTAACAGTCAATGTTAGAATGAACACTGACAAATTGAAAAACATTGAAAAAGATAGAATGTTACCAAATCCTACAACAGAAGAAACAGCCGAGGAAGCTGCTCAAAGAGCTAATGCCAAAAGGCTTGCGGCTAAAGAACGCAAAACCGCGCAATTAGATGAAGATCAACCTGGACAGCGAGAGTCAAAACGTATCAAAACTGAAAATGATAGCGATGATGATTGGGTTTGGGATTTTGACTTGGATAAGGTTATCAATGCCTACCAGATTTTAGTTAAAAAAACAAAGGTTCGGCGATATGTATTTACGTCTGAAAAATAAAGAAGAAAAAGAAAACTGAAATTAAAAATGTAAAAACTGGGAATTGCATAAATATTTCAAAATATTTTGACAATAGATTAAAGTAATTCGAAAACCTTAAAACAGATACTTAAAACTTTGAGGTTTATTATAAATTGTTGAGCTTTAGCATGCTTGGCACGTGAAGATTTTTCCAACTGTCAATGTTAGAATAAACATTGAACGACAGAATTTGCGATTGCTATATGTCACTTGGTTAATACCAAGTGCCATAAAAAGTTAAAAAACTAAAAAGAAAAAAAAGCTAAAAAAACTAAAAAAAGCTGCAAAACTAAAAAAAATTAAAAATAAAAAAGAAACTTTATCTATATCTATATATATAAAAATAAGTTGTATGTCTGTTGACTGACGTCATGTTTGTGTGTCGACTGATGTCATGTTTGTCGACTGACGTCATTATGAGGATTGAGCATTATTCCGTCATGAAGTTGTTTGTCGACTGACGTCATGTTTGTCGACTGACGAAATTACAGACCGGGACAACGGGACACAAAGGACGACCGGGAAACAGGGAATATAAATGACGAACGGGACACTCAAAGAGAAATTACAGACTGGGACACCGGGACACAAATATCGACCGGGACACAGGGAATAGAAATAACGACCGGGACACAGGGACACAACTACAACGGGGACGCCGGGGGGCACAGGGGGGATATATAAATGACGACCGGGACACAGGGAATGTTCGATTAGCCATCACCATCAATAAAGCTCAAGGGCAATCGTTAGAAAAATGCGGTATAGATCTGAATACGGATTGTTATCCCATGGACAATTATTATGTTGCATGTTCAAGAGTTGGTAAACCTGACAATTTATTTATATGGACAGACAATGGGACAGCAAAGAATGTTGTATATTCGCAAGTTTTACGTAGTTAAAAATATATATATATATCTATCTATATTCACAGGTGGGACACAGGGTCACAACTACAATGGTGCGTAACTAATATGGCGCGAAAAAAGCTAAAAAAAGAAAAAACCTAAAAAGAAAAAACTTTAAAAAAAAGCAAAAAAATAAAAAAAAGGTAAAAAACTGAAAAGAAAAAAAAGCTAAAAAAATAAAAAAAGCTGCAAAACTAAAAAAAAGAAAAACTAAAAAAGAAACAATATTTATATACATAAAAATAACTTGTTTGTAGGTATGTTTGTTTGTTCGTGGGTTTGCATATGACGTCATTATAAGTATATAAGGCTTTGTATATGACGTCATTATAAGATGACACTACAGACCGGGACACCGGGACACAAATGACGACCGGGACACAGGGAATATACAACTACAGCGGGGACGCCTGGGGGCACAAGGGGGTATATAAATGACGACGGGGACACATCTATCTATATTCACAGGTGGGACACAGGGACACAACAACAATGGCGCGTAACGACTTACGCGCGCGGGGGGGCTTGGGGAGGGCGCGAAGCGCCCCCACCAACTAGGTGATGGGGTGGCGCGAAGCGCCACCCCAACAGCTAGTAAGTAAATAAATAAGTAATAATTAAATAATGACACGTTGAACCCTTTTGGCTCTTTACTATAAGCAACGCTACAACATTGCCACTGAGTTAAACAGGAGATTGAAACTTTCAATTTCCCTTATAATGAACAGCCAAATTATCCAGAGTAAATATGGGGGGAGGGATTATCAGGGGGAGAAATATGCACAGGGGAAGAGGATTTTCTGTAGGGAAGAATCCTGTGGGAGGAAGCGCCTACACCCAAAAAAATAAGCTTTGTATTTTAGGGAAGGAGGTTGGGCGCAACGCGCGTATTTATAAAACTACTGGATACTTATACTGGATATTAGAATACTTACTGGAAGACTTGGTCTTCTTTCAGTCAGTACTTCTTCACCAGCCTTCTCTTTATTTTCTTCGGCACTGACGCTACGCCTCATGGCAACACCACGAACAATATCCATAGAATAAACATAATTTTCTATTTCTGCTTGCTGTAATGTAGGAGGCTCGAGATCCGGTCTAAAAAAACAGAACTATTTATCCCTTTCGTAATAGCCTTGCATAATACCTGGCATAATAACCAGACTAGAAACAGTATGGATTATTGGAAATAGCATCAACACACGAATTAAAAATAGACAGATCAGTTTTCTTGTTTCATAGACAGAGTAGTTTTCTAAGTTCGAGGACGACCATGAACATCAAATAAGGAAAGAAGAAAAGATAACCCAAAAATGATGTTACAAAATTCCAAAATATATTCTGGCGAAACAACGTCATTTAAATTAAAAATTCAATTTTTTTTCAACAAGACTTGTCAACTTTCTTTAAATTCAGTATTTTATAACTGTTGCCATGAAGTAATTTTATTATTAAAAAAAATTATTGTAAATGTGGTTTTAAAAAAATATTTTTTTAAAATATTTAATATTTTAAATATTAAATAGATTTATTTTAATCTCATGACCGTTTTTGAGTTATTTTTATCTATATTTAGTAGACCCCAACCAGAGTACCTTTAGCTGCACGAAGCGCATTAAGAGAATTCTCAATTTAGAGCCATGTCTAGCGTGGGATGACATAATCAGTCGTGACCAAGATTACCACCTGTACAATGAAAGTGCTGTTTTAGCGCTATTGTTGTACCTGTAGCACTATAGTACATGATCAGGGTTGCTGTAATAGCAAAAAAGTGTTCTTATTAGTACTATTATAGTCAATTTTTAGACTATAGCACTGAAAATCGGTGCATAGTACGTAAATTTGGCCAATTGCAGCACTTTAGGAACTGACCGTGTTGGCAACCATGGTGTTGACAATGGCAATACGATCTTTATACTTTAAGTCAGCAATATTCATCCTAGTAAAAAAATTGTTTGGTCCGTTAATGGTTTGACAATTGTTTTTATGCCATTGACAATTGGCAAGTCAATGCATTTCACCGCAACCTCATATCATTTTGCTCATATGCCTGTAGCAGGTGTGATTCATAAAGCGTACAGTTGTAGGTTGAACCATACAGAACTTTAATAGACAATAATTAAAATAAAAAATCCTTATTAAATATCTCCTCATTTGCCATTGAACTAGTTTTTTAAAGTGTAAAAAGTTAGGGACACCTTTTCAGTGACAAGTTATCCAAGGCTCCCAGGGATAAAATCGCTCCCAATTTTTGGAAAATTACGATCCTGGGATTTTCTGGGCTAAAAAAAACGACGTATATAGGTCACGAGTTTGATCAAATTCACTAAGAGCCTTAATTTCGAAAAAAAAATATTCACGTGAGTGACGTCACATTTATGAGCACCTGTCAAGAGCTTAAATACATAGTTTTTGCCTCAGGAGCTCTATTTGTTAGGATTATGTTTTTAGCACTTAAATTAATATTTCATGAGACTATAAAATTTAGTTTTAATTTAATATATATTAACAAATAAGTTTTATAAGTTAAATATATTAATAATTTATGAGTCAAACTTTTCATATCCCCATTAAATTTAGCAACGGACCTTTATTCGGGAGTTCGGGGGGGGGAGAGTTACTTGGACATCCTACGGACCAGTTTCAGAAGCGTAGGATTTGCACCTCTACAGACGAGAGATGTAGGCAGTTATTGACTGTTTATGATGATAGCACTATAAAACAAATTATACAAGACATTTAGATTTTGTTTTAATCAACTGATTTTACTTTTAACATCACTTAAACTTATCTTTTATTTATTAGACTTTTAAATCTAATTAACTTTCTTTTAATTAACTGACAAGCTCCAGAATAAATACCACTTCCTAATATGCTCATGTAAAAGCGTCAGAAATCGAGACATGTATTTTTACCATTCGAAATGGAATGTGTAGATTTTCAATAATTCCAACAGACCAAGTAATTGTTATTTTGTCATCAACTTTAGATTCGGTTTTATTTGGCTTGGCTAGCCCCTTTCATTGCCCTACTTACACGGCTTTCACCTTGTTTCCTCTGCCAAAACAAAAGCGAACAAGGTATTTCCACCTTATCAGCTGAAATCTTCTTTTCTTTTACAAGTCCAGTCAAAATCTAATAAAAATCTAGATTTAAAATCAAATGAAGACGAAAAAACACAAAAAATTCCTACTTAAACCAATATTTTCTATAAGGAAGACGCCTGTCTACCTCTGACTTCTGAATAGATTTAAGTTTTGAATCCAAGGAGTCAAGCAAGTGAAGGAAAGACCCCAGAGATACGTCACCATGCTCCCACAAATAAAAAATATCATCTTTAAAACAAAATCAAAATTCAGGTTTACAAACCTGGGTTCGTTTACCTGGGTTCGTTTTAAAGATGATATTTTTTATTTGTGGGAGCATGGTGACGAATCTTTGGGGTCTTTCCTTCACTTGCTTAACTCCTTGGATTCAAAACTTGAATTTACCTAGGAATCAGAGGTAGCCAGGCGTCTTCCTTTCTTAAATGTCCTGGTCTACTGAAATGATATATGTTTCGAGTTTGGGGTCTATAGAAGACCCACACATAGTGATTGTTACTCAAATTATTCCTCTAATCATTCTCCTGCTGTGAAAAAAGAATTTCTCTATTAGACAGAGTGTTGGAACATTCTTTTAGAATAACAAATTCATTACGCACGAGTGCCTTCAAGACTAATTCTAGCCCCCCTCCAGTCCGTCTGAAATAGACCTTGGACCACCTTCCCAATCACATAATCAAACACGTCAACAGCTCTTAAGTCTCAAATGGTATCGGCAAGAAATGCAATGATTAAAAATAGAAATCAGGTGACCTAGTTCTCCAATTTATTTAATTGCTTGATGGTTTGTTTGAGTGAATGACATTTTTCTTTTATTTCTCAGTTGTTCGTTAGTAACCGCCGATGGTAATTCAGAAATTCTTTGGATTTTGTGCAAATCGCGGATATTGGCGAATGACTCATTTATGCCTGTCACGTATTTGATTTTAATTCTTATATTTTTTAAACACAAACTTTAACAATCATTGAGCATAAACTTGGGACGATGAAAAAAAAATTTAACAATTTTTTTTTTTTTAATCAGGAGATATATTCATTTGGAACCAAGGATCAGAGCTCAATAATCTAATTGACAAATAATAAAAAATTGTTAAATTTCAATTTCTAAATTTTTATTATTGGTTTAATTAAAAAACAAATAAAATAACACCGTAGTCTCATTTGTATTATAATGAAAACCAAATATATTTGTATGTTTTCGCTTAATCTTTTTTTTTTATATATATATACATTAAAAATTCAGCATTGTCATGAGAACTCTTCAGTCAACTTGATTATCATGGTCATTTTTGGATTTTGTACAAATCGCACATGTTGGCAAATAACTCATTTACGGTTTTCGGGTAATCTATTTTAATTCTTCTAATTTTTGGTCTTTTATTGAATTTTATTTATTTTTTAATGTTTTGGCTGTTTTTTCATTGGTTTTTGGTTGTGTTGACTTCGCTTTTGTTTTTTGGTTTTTTCATCAGCATTTTCTTTGATTATATTATTTTATTCGCATTGAAGAAGAGAGGCGGTTGTTCTCTTGAAATATTCGCTTTGTGTGTATCTTCAGTAATTTCATTTGGTCTTTAAAAAGCCCATTTTTGATCATTTTCTTTCTTCATGTCATAAAAAACACTTGAGCGGTCATAAAAAAAGCAGAAGTGTACAAGTCTTCAAATATTTATAAACTTCAAAAATGTTTTTGTTATTTTTTATATAAATAAAACAACTTGTGATATCAACATAATCTTATAATGCACAACTTAATCCCCCACCCATTTCGATCCAACTTCTTCAAAGTTTACATACTTAATGCTTTTTATTATTTTCATCAATTTCACTTAAATTATACTATAAAATGACTAAAACCCAATATTACCCTAATTTGCCTGAGGAGTTGAGGGTTAGCCCAAACCAGTTGCATCGGCACAAATTTTTCCATTAAAGAACGGGTTGCACAGTCCGCCAGTGTCAAAATTTTTATCCAACTCATAAAGAAACAAAAAATGTTGATGTATTTTTAAAATTTTCACTGTCAATGTACCAAGGCCGTATCAAGGGGAGGGTTGGGGGTTTCCAACCCCCTCCCCCAAGAAAAATGTTTGTCCAACTCGTAAAAACGTAACAAAATGAATCTAAATTTTGATGTGTTTTCTTAAGTTTTAAGTTTCGGCACACATTTTTCCATGAAAGAACGGGTTGCAGAGTCCGCCAGATACTTTCATTGGGAGCATGGGGATTCCTCCTTATCGGGTTTTGAGAAACCAGTTCAGTTCATAACGCAATAAGTATGACTTGTAAAGACTCTTTGTGCAATTTCTTAACAAGAAAGTGAAAACGAAACAAAATTGAGTGAATCTTGCAAAAAAAAACTTGTTTTAATCAGTATCCCTCTCCACATGACCAAAATTTGGTCTACAACAAAAATGTTGGTTTATATTTACAAATATTACTAAACCAAACTACTGACCTGATATGACTAGAAAGTTGTGGGTTGCTCCACACTCGTTGCAACGGTGCAGGAGATTCTACTGGACTAACTAATATGTTACACTCAACATTCAAAGCGGCTACACTGGAAGACTCGATCACAGCTGCTGTCTGTCTGCTGCACACATTCTGATTGGTCAATTCCAAACCTATAAAAAATCTAATAGTATTAATACCTACTGAAAGTAAGAAGAAGTTGGAAGAAGAAGGAAGACGACTGAAAGACTGAAAGTAGCAAGAAGGTGTAACAGGAAGGTGTAATACAGGATTTGAATTTTCTTAGAAAGTGTTGAATCTAGGATTCCCCAAGAATTGGGCAACCCCAAAGAATGCCTTAGCATGGCCAAAAAATTTGCCACAAAGCATAATAAAAATAAGCCATCAAGTATTAAAACACAGACTTTCCTTTTTCCAAATCTAGCCCTTTGTTTACGTCCAACATAAAGACGATCCCAAGATTAAATAAACGGTCATGCAAAAGCAGAAAAATTTAAAACTTTTCTGGCAATTTCAGTAAATGGTAAAATGGTCTCTCAGACTGTAAATCATACCGTGTAGTTTTACACACTATTGATAGAGCCAAATATAGCCAAATCTATTGAAACCAAAACGTACCGGAAAATCAGATACATTAGTGCAATATGATAAGCTCCAAGATCTAAGGATGTTTTACAAGAGCAGACAAATGCAAAATCATAATTGTAAAATGAGTTTTTCTAACTTGAAAAAGAAAAATGAGTTTTTCTAACTTGAAAAAGAAAAGAAGATAATCAGTATTATTTTTCAACAATAAGCAACACACATACAAACCCTACAGCCTGGAAAATACAACCAGGGACATTGATTTCTGAAAAACTAAATACAGCCTGAAACAGAAACTGATTTATACGGAGTTTCTCATTAGAAAAATTGGTTATTTGGCTTTCCCATAGCAGCAATTGGAACACTGCTGCATTCAGTTTGCCTGGGAAACTGATTTATACAACCTGAGAAACGGATCTTTAAATTGTGTCTAGACTTACTATCAAACAGAAAGACAGATTTATGAACCAAAACAACCCGATCAATAAGTTTACGACGGGTTTACCATAATCTTCATTTATTAATCAGCTCTATAGTTTCTATATAAATTACTGTACGTTAGTTATATGTGGGCGATGGTCAACGTCAAAAGCTGATTTAGCCAAAACTAATCTGTCTCCCATTTATTTATTTTTTTCCAGTTTCTTTTTATAGATGGGGAGGGTCACAGAAAACTTCGTATGGTTCCCCTTCGATCTTAAATTCAAGATTCTAGAGCCTTATTTGATCCCTAAAAGGGATAGGAGGGTAAAAACCCATCTCCCAAGCCCATTATGCCGCCCTTCCAGGACACAAACATGGCACTCTCTTGCCATCAGATTTAGAGTTTTGTAAAAGTTATTTTACTTGGAATAATCCGAAGAAAGAAAAAAATGGACCTGAAGGGGGACATGATTGTATCAGGCAGCTCTATGGGCAAGAGACCCGAACTACAAAATTGCTTCTTATTGGACACCTTTTTCAGATAAAGTTGGCATGACGCATAATATTAGAAATACAACCTTGGGATGGATTCAGACAGATATAACAAAGACGTAAGAATTAAGTTCGTGACTCCCCAATCCCCTGCCCTCCTCCTTCAGACAGGAATCCTCTTCCTCTTCAAACCATCCACGTCCATATTGAAACTAAAAGCTTGTGGTATAGACATGTGCAACAAGGAAGTACGAACGATGTTAGTGACTACCCAATCCTTCAGCCTCCTCCACTTCCTCCTCAAACCGCCCTCTTCCATGTTAAAACTACAGTCTAGCGTTGGATATAACACGTAAGTACGAACTAAGCTCGTGACTTCCCAAATATCCACACTCTTCTTCCTTCTAGTCTCTCCTCTTTAATCCTCTATAACTCCGGTGTGACCTCAAATACCTTCAATGAAATCGAAACAACATTTTGAGATTTTACTCAAAATTTAAAGAATTATTTTTATTGAAGAAAAATAAAATAAACTTAAAGGTGGACAGGATTCACATAAGCCTAAGGGTAAGGCCTCCCACTTTTGTAGTTGACCCTTCACAGATACGTTTTACTAATAATGGTGGGAATAAAGCCACCAAACATTATGACGTTAAAAGCATTATGTTAAAGTAAATCTGGATACGTATGACAGAAAGTACAAATGAAGCCTTCGACTCCGCCTACCTCCAGCACCCTACGTGCCCCGTATAACTCGGAAGGCATTGAATCAGAATTTCAGCATAGTATTTTGCAAAGAAAGGTCTCGGCCGATATGATCCAAGCCGCTCTGGCATATTCCCTATTTTATTCAAATTACCCATTTTTCACATTTTTCACATTCTCACATTTTTCACAGATTTTTAGTAGGAAAAGTAGCATGTTGCACCCTTTTTTTGAAGCAGAATCATGCAAAAAGTTTCTGTCTGGGGGTGCACACAACCCACGATATTGTCAGCTAATGACAATCAAAAGGACTTAAGTCTAAAAATGATTTTTTTTTTTCGTCATTCCAGGGCACATATACGAAACTTTATATATGACAATAATTTGGCCAAAAGGGTGTGAACATATGAAGCAATTTTATATGTCTTATAGGCTTGAAACTTACAGGGTAGGAAAATCACAGCTCGGATCAAAGTTGCTGGATCTTTATTGGAGAGTTGGCGAAAAGATCCGAGATAAAGGACTTGAGTCCAGACCATAAAGAGTTACATACTTTGGAATACATTTATCAGACATAAAGCAGTTAATGGACATAGAACATTTCTGTAAGACCACACAAAAGGGAGCTTTATTAATAGTAATAAAAAACCATATAAATAAAATAATAAATATAAAAAAACACATATAAACAAAAAGCCATGCCACGCATAATATTTCAATAAATTAACTGTTAAATCAGATAAGTGAAAAAAGAAGAAAATTGTGTGGAAAGTAAACAGTGATATTAAAACTTAAAGCACATATGTTTTATGTTTATTATGCTGCTTTTTCAGGTAATGATAGTTTAAATAAAGTCCATAATTTATTATATTTTTTGCTAATCAGATAGACATAATCTACTTCCTAAAGGACCGAGGGAAAACTACGACCTTTAAAACAGGATCTTTGAAATCACAATATTATATCACTTTTTAAGGGAGCAGGGTACGGTAATCCAGAGTCATATAATATATGGTTAAACTTACATTGCCATATATATCTTAAAAATTTAGTAAAAATCAAGCATTTCATTTCTAATGAAAAACCTCCATACACAGTTATGGGATTTTTGGTAATTGTGAGTATCAAATAAAAAAAAATATGAATTAAAAGTCAATTTTAAAGCAAAAGCCAAAAAAAGGAACAAATTACTTAATATGGCAAAACAGTCCTTTGAAAGTCTTTGGGAATCAATAGGATTATTGATATTTGAAAAAAAAAAATAGAAACAATCAGGATTTATCTTTTTAATGAAAAAAAACTCTATATGCAGTTGTTGGTAGTATCGGACACCAAATTTAAAACAAAGAAACGTAGGTGAAAAATCGGCATAAAAATAGGTTAAAAATATATTTTAGCAAACAGCTTAAGAATGTGTATATTTGAAATTTATCCCTACGCTTTTACTGTTTCAATGCAAAACGACAATCCTGCTATAGTTTGATATTCACCTTTATTTATCTAACGATTTACATTTAAAATTCACCTTTCGTTTTTTTAGATCGAAAAATACATCCAATAGGTTTTTAAGAAATTTTCAAAATAGGCATATATTTTTCAATTCTTTAACAAGGATAGATGATTCCCTAAGAAGAAGTAATGTCATTATTGTGGCTTAATCAATGGATAGATCTGAAACATATCTTGTCCTTTCGGCACAGGTAACAGCTATAGACATCTCACAAAATCAAAGATAATATGAACCACAACAACACAAACTTACAAATAAAATAAAAATTAACCGTGAATGAAGAAATCAAGCCTAAGACGAAGGAATACTCCAATGAAAAGAAATATTCGTACTTAAAACCAGCAAAAATTACTATGGATAAAACTAAAATCGACAACGAATAAATCTCAGCTGTAACTAGAGTGGGGCAGTTGCTTCTCTCAAAACCCCTTAACTTTGAATTATTTTTGTGCTTTCCAGAAAGCAACACACATTTTAGACCGTAATGTTTTTGCACCCCAAATTTTTAAAAGTCAAAATACTAACCAAGATTAATATATCACTTTACTTCTTATAGAAGGCACATAACTTTATGAATTTTCTCCTTTCTGTTTTAGTCCAAGCGTCAAAACATCAACGACCAGAAAAAGCTCTCAGAAACATTCATTGGCAATATTTAAATCGATCTATTTTAGGTTGAGGGCGCCAAAAGAAGGTTTTATTTATATCTATCTCTTAATTACAGTTTCTTCTATCAATGTGTCAATATGTTTTTCTTGTACGCCAACTCGCAACTGAAAGAGTTAGGATTTGGGTGTAAAGAAACATGTTGGTTGAAATAAGCAGACACAGGGAATGTTTAAATCATAAATCCATAGATTATGGCAAAAATAAATAAAAATGAATACATGTAGCGAAATTAATTTAAAAACTTGTGAAACAGTGGATCAAACCACGAACCCAAATAAAAGCAATCAACTAGACCTACATAAGTAATTATATTAATTTTGAATAAAATATCAAAACGCATAGTAAATAAAATAAAGTAAAAACTTCTACTTCTGGACGACAAAAACAAACAGATTTTCTTAAACCAAATTTCTCGCATAACAAAAAGAGTGAGCCAACTAAAAATTGTAAAGAAACCATGTAAAAGAAAAAAAAATGACACATTGATAGAAGAAACTGTAATTAAGAGATAGATATAAATAAAACCTTTTTTCTTTTTTTTTCTTGTACGCGAGCTGTCATTACCATGAGCACTATTTTTCCTTCCTCCTTCCTTTTGGATTCTACTTTATAAGCATCCTTAGAGTCTTCTCCCTTTTTCATTTTATCTTTTCTCCTTTTACGCAAGCTATCATTACCTTCAGTACTGTTTTTTCCTTCCTCCTTCCCCTTGGCTTCTTCTTTATTAGCATCCTTAGACTCTTCTCCTTTTTTATACATGCCAAAGGGGTCGTCCGAGTTAGCCAGGTCTCTAACCAACCTTCTAAGTTCCGCAACTTCTGGTCCAGTAAGAACAATATGACTAGCACCATCTACATTCGTGTTTTTATGTTCAGGGCTCTGTAAGTTCTCGCCGTATTGCTCATCATCAGTTTGTTCAGAGTCATCAAATTGAGACTTCCATTGCGATGCCAGAGTTAAGCCCCCGGTGCCTTTTGCCAACCCAGAATTGTTTTCATCTTCCATCACAGCGCATTGAGTATAAGATACATCGGCGTGACGATCACGAATTCCACGTCGGGAGCCAGGACTAGAAGAATGGAGGCTGTGAAACCTGAAAGATCAGCTCTTTTAACAATCGGATATTATTGAGATAAAGAAAGAAAACAATCAAAATGCGGTTTTTAAAGGCCAAATGAAAATACCGAAGAAAACACGAAAAATGAATATAATGAGAGAACAATGGCCTCTCTTCTTCAGCGCGAACAAAATAATATGATCAAGGAAAAAAACAAAAACAAAAAAACAAGCGCAGAAAGTACAACAAAACCAATTAAAAAAAAACGGCAAAAATTAAATAAAAGACGAAAAATTAAAGAATTAAAATCAAATACACAACAATAATAAAGTGAGTTATTCGCCAATATCCACAATTTGCACAAAATCCAAACAAATGTGAACTGTCATCGACGGATACTAACGAACAACTTAAGTACTTCCATTTGGCCTTTAAAAAACCCCATTCTTTATCTTTTTCTTTCCTTATGTTATGGCAGGCCAATGTGGTATAAGAAATTATCTTTGATATTATTAAAGGACTAAAAGCATCCCGTTATGAACAAACTCAAACGTCTGTATAACAGAATTGTCTTGGGTGGCAGATTCGAAGGTCTGTTTTCAATAGTTACTTAAAATAATCTAGGGCATTATCATAGTCAATGTCAGGGTTTGTTGTAGGTATGTTTGTCCAGGGATGCTAAAGCATCCTATGTCTTAAAGGGGGCGCCAGCTCAATTTATGTTTCTAGGATGATGTTATTATAGCAACATATTTACAATTAAAAACTTTTTTTTTATTTAAATACTGGATAAAAGAAAATGGCTAGAAAAGAATATAAAGAAAATGGCTAAAAGAAAATAATCAAGGGCATTATCGTAGTCAATGTCAGGCTTTGTTGAAGGTATGTTTGTCCAGGGATGCTGAAGCATCCTATGTCTTAAAGAGGGTGTCATCTCAGTTTATGTTTCTAGGAGGAAGTTATTAAAGCAGCATATTTACAGTAAAAACTTTCTTTTTATTTAAATGCTGGATAAAAGAAAATGGCAGGCTTTTGATCAGTAAATGGCACTAGTAGCATACGTTTTAGGATTATTATTTTGCTGTGTATATACTGGGTAACGGTAGAATATCTTACTGGAGCGTCCATGGTGGGATCCAAAGAGCGTACAAAAAAAGAGCGAGATATGCCGACTTTTTTTGGCTTGTTTTTGTTTTATTTTTTGCTTTTTAGGGGAATCCATTGATAAATAATTTGCTTTGTAGTTTCGAAAATGGCCTTAATAAGGCCTTTGGCAAATTTTCCTTTTTTTGTAATTTTTCTTTTTTTTTTAATGAATTTTGAGATTCCAAACGATACAAATCTAAGTGTTTGAATTATAAAAGAACAGCTTCAGTGGCTTGTATACATTTTCTAGACTGACAACATTGCTTCCACTATCCCCACATTTTTCCGAGTTGCGCCAAATTTCTTAGAAAGAAAACTGGGCTCGCCAAAATCACCCTAAAACTTAACGTTAACGAATATTAACGCTTGGTATTCCGTTTTTAAATTTTGCGAATTTGCAATCTTGACTTTCTGAGAAATTTTAGAGAGCCCTCGGATTTTGGGGAAATTTAGAATTTTACTTTGGAAATTCTCACCAAATAATATAAATTTAGGATTTTAAAAATTATTTCGAAATTTATAAAGAAGTATTTGAATAAAAAAAAATATTTGATAAAAGTTCGAAATAAAATTCTTATAATTCAGGAAAATAAATTTAGAAATTTCCACCCGATTTTCTTTTTATTTTATTATGGTGAAACTTGTAAAATTCCCAAAGAACTCGGAGATAGTGAAAACACTGGTGGATATATACCGTATTCCTAGAATGAATTAACAAAATATCCGACAAGGGTGTTAGAAAGGTTGAATAAGAAGGACTAGGCAAGGTTGAGCTTGTAACAAAATAGCTTGAAATTTATGAAAACATTTTCAGAAGGTGGTGAAAACAGAGGGTCTCACCAGAAGGGGGGAGGGGAGAAGTTTAGCTTCAAATATTTATGATAATAATAGACACCGTGACTTGGGCGTTGGAAATGATACAAATAATGGAACTTTTTGACTCAAAGAGTTAGTAAATTTTGTCTCATTGGAGCTTGAAATGAAGCATATTTGTTGGTTACTTTTTCAATTTACAAAACAAAATCAAAAAAGTGGTCACTAATACACTTATAAAGAATATTTTAAGTCATATTTTGAAGTTTGTTGTATTACATTTGCATTTTGGAGCCTGTATGGCGAATAAAATCGTGGCATAACTTGAAAATGCTGTGGAATGGTTCAATTATATTGCATTGTTTCGCAAATCTTAGGTAAAAGAATATATTGCATTGAAAAAACACCCCCAAGAGAGGCAGTTCCAGGCAGTGCACAGTCCTAAACATAGGTTCTTACCTCCTAACATTTCTCGCTCTGTCTCGATCCTTGGTTCTTTCCCTGGTAGAAGGATGAATTTTCGTAATTGGAGGGATATCACCCTGGGTTGCACTTCTAATAACATTTGGGACGATATGTACTGAATTCGACACAGCAGCACCACCTGTAATAATTTAATAGTTGATTTCCTTTTAAGGTAATTCAGCAATTACATCTTTGATATATCTAAAAAGTTTTGATATATCTAAAATAAACGGCTTTTACATCTTTATTTTCTCATTTAATTTGTACAGTCATTCAGGGACTCTTCTTTTTCTGTCGCCCCCGCCCCCGCCCCCTTACTTTAAATTTCTTATAATTGACCTTTTACACCTTTATACAAGAACTTATGTATTATCCAAATCATTTATGATTGGTTACTGTAAAATAGTCAACCAATGAAAAAAAAGTATACACATTTCGCTCATTTCCTAGGGCTTCCTAGAATTTTAGTGAGTTTTTTCTTTTCTGTTCAATTTGCAGAATCAAGGTTCATTTTATTTGTGGCTACGCAAATGTAGAAATGTAAGTGGAAACTGCACAACAGTAAACTACATCGGTGTCAAGCGTTGAATGTCCCTTCCACCATGGGTTGAGGCTCTGCATCACCCATAGCTAAATTTCAGCCAAGGTACGATGTATTCCTTAGTAACTTGACCAAGAACGCCCCGATTTGGATGTTAATTATCCTATAATCCAAAAGTCTTTAATGTAAACTCAAATGTTAAGGTCCAAAAGAGCGAGTCACGAACGGGAAGATTCGATGAGTTTGTGGGTAAGATAATGGGACCAGACCTTGAGATGACACAGCTATCAAGAAACTCTCACTCGGTGACCACAGATTGCTTTGACACACTGACAAAATGGATTCCCAACTAGTAGAAAAAGACAACGGTGCAGTGTTTGCAATATTATTACAGAATATTTAAAATCAGTTGGTGCGTGTAACAATAATAGATGGAGTTTGCATTTTTGCTCATACCTTTGAATGGTTTGCGACAGCTTTCGTAATATCCTTATTTTTGTATTCAAAATGTTTTGTGCAACAACAAGATGGTTTATGTGGATGTAAAAACAAGATGGTAAAAAATCAACTTGACCTTACCTGTCTTCTTCAACATACAGCCAACAGTAATGTTTTCTAGGACGAACAACCCAGTGGGTCTGGCCCTAACATGAATCACACCCCGTTGAGACTATTAGTTGCTTTGAACGCCTTCAAGTTCAGTACGTGTGTCTAGTTGGACAATCTAGCGTTTCACGAAAACTATCTGATCAGAAAAAAGCTTTTCAAAAGAGATATTTGAGATTAACTTTTGAAAGAGTATTAATCCACTATTCAAACCTCTTTAGGAGTGCTAAACATAAAACTTTTAGAGAAGAGCTGATTTATACGCAGGTTCTCACGCTTACAAAAAACAAATTTCAAACTCACTTTAAAAAGAATTAATTTCTCGAAAATCACAGACTTTGACTACCTCACCTAGCCTCACAAGTAGTTCTTTCCCTGCACATTCCAGAAATTCTTCTAGGGGATTTAGCCCACGGTCACGCCAGATTACTATTACTTAGTTGCCAGCCTAGAGGTGTGTGGGGTAACGATAGTTAGCCTCCACATATGACGATCTTTGACTTGATTAGGGCTGGCCGAAGAACTCTCGCTTAATTTTCAAGGAGCAACCAGGCATGTTTCGTTTTCTACCGCTCTTCCGTAAGAGAAGAGTATCCCAGACCGAACATTGGGGACTGAAGAGGACCCTTGTCTCATGCACGTCCAGTTATCTCAGCACTGTCACCTTCTAAGTCAGATTTTAATAGTAACTTTTGGTTGCTTTGTCTGGATATTAGTCATCATACCAACTCAACAAAGAACAAAGCCTATCGAAAAGAAAACCTTTAAAACTATCATCCTGAACCCTATATACAGGAATTATCTACGAAGTTCTACTTCTTGTGATGTATATCACCACAGAGAAAGAACATCATTGTAGAAAAGAAGATATTCTTCCACATTATCCTAATCTTACAATAATCAACCTAAATTGATGTCAAATCTGGTCCATAGCTTAGAAATGACAAAAGGAAATCCTTAAATCGCAAGTGGCAACGGTTTCGGAGAAAAAAAATGAAGAAGTTTGCAGAGGCGTACTTCCTGAGAAGAAGATGAAGGCCTCCGAATTAGCAACTGAAGGCCGGTCAATGACTCAGATCAAATGCCTCAGTACATTTTGCTTTGGGATTGCTAAACATATCTAAGCTGATGAATCCATACTATTCAGGAGTACCGATTTTTCTCATTTAAATTCTTGAAAAATGAACGTTTCCGTGGAGTTTACAGATGGCAGCATCCCTCTTCTGTCGCTAAAGAGGTGATGTTGGGTTACAAGGAGTCCGATAAGTGGACAGCTTCATTTACCTGGGTAAATTTATCCGCAAGGATGGTAGATACAGTGAAGATGTTAAAAGTAGAATAGCCAAGGCTAAGAGCGTTTTTCATAATTGAAAAAAGCTTGGAAGAATAAGAAGATAAGTCTGCAAACTAAAATCAAAATTTTGGAAGCAACGTGTGGTAAAGTATGGTTTCAGTATGAAAAGTATGAAAGGACATTAAATAGTGTAATGAGCAAAAAACTGGTAATTGCAAAAATATCTGTATATATTTTAACAAGGAAATACAACAATTTAAAAACTTTAAAAAATAAAATCTTTTTGAAACCAGCTATAGAGTCAGAAAGAGAGCCCAAAAAGCGAAAATTTGCAATTATTACAAGTGATGCTTCTCTCTTTTGACAAGGAATTACGACAATTCAAAATCCCTAAAAAAGAAAACCAACAGTTTAAAGCTTAGTACATATCGTTGTTAGAAATCAGACTAGCTTCAATAATCAGATATTTTTGAACAGACTGCAGTATGAAAAGACATTAAATTCCGTAAAGAGCAAAAAATGGTAATTGCAAAAATATTTGTATATATTTTAACAAGGGATTACAACAATTTAAAAACCTGAAAAAAGAAAACCACAATCGTTATTAGAAATTAGAATTACTTTAATGATCAAAAATCTTTGAAAAGAGACAGTATGAAAAGACATTAAATTGCTTAAAAAGCAAAAAACTGGTAACTACCGAAATATTTGTATATAATTTAACAAGGGGTTACAAGAATTCAAAAACCTTAAAAAAGAAAACCAAAAGTTTGAAGCTTAATGGATATTGTTGGTAGAAATAGGATTTACTTTAATAATCATAATATAAATAATGTCTTTATTTATATAATAAAAATGAAATTTTTAAACGTTTATATTATTATAAATGATTCTATTTATATAGCTAATGATTCAGTGAAATTATGTTCAATGTAAACATCTAAAACTTAAATCACTCCCTATTTCCCCTCTTTCTGTAAAAATGTTATTCTTTCTTTCTTTATAGATTTTTTTACTTTGAAATATGGATTTAACTCCTCTAGATGTTGTGATGGTCATTTTGAAAAAAAAAGTCTCTATTTATGTAAGCTGCCAATTTCGGTATTATTTTACGCCGATTCGAGCTACTTTCCACTGGTTTCGTATTTGGGCCTGCTTTTAGAAATTACTGGACTCAAATACTTATAGTAAAATCATCCAAGTTATTCCTAAAGAGTTGATCAAAAATGAGAATCAAAATGAAAAATCAAAAATGAAAATCAAAATGAAAATTCAAAAATGAAAATAAAAAAAAATAAAAAATAAACAGCTGATTCGTAATAAATCCTTAATCATAAAGTGCACATAAAACACGTAAATTTTTCATCCAGTCTCAGTAAAAAAAAAAGAACAAAATGCACAAAATAAATAATTATTACGTTTTTTTTACAATGCGAATAATGATAATACAATTGAAACAAATTAAGTATATGAGAATTGTCATTAATTACCCGGTCTGGAGCATTCGACTGAATGCATGCTAACCTCCGTGTCGACGACAGGACAGGGACGATCATTTGCAAAAGTAGTCCCACCATTTTTGACAACCTCTCTCGCTGATGATACTGGAACGACCTGTAAATGACAAAATCACACTAATTGATAAAAATATGATAGACGGAGACAATTAAAGGCAGGCAAATAATATTGAAATATAGTCATAAACATTTAGACATAGCCCAGAACAATGAAACATAGCCTATCTATGCAAGTCTTCGTCGTTTTACCCCGAGAGAATTTTCTTCAGACGGTCCGATTTCCATAGCTCAAGGTAAAAGGTGGATCTTGGTATATTGCATCTCCTCAAGCAAAAATCCATACTTCAAAATCAAAACGCAATAAGTGTAAAAAAAACATGTCAAAAAATTAAACAATTGCTCAAAACATTACAACATGGCTAGTTTATACTAGCAAGTCATTGCCATCGTACCCTAAAAGACTTTCTTGGGCAAAGGGACAGGGGTGATTTAGGGTGGAGGTTGAGTTCCATCTCAGAATCAGCATAGAATACTGAGTTCTGTGGAAGGTTTACGGAAGGAAAAAAAATGCATGATCTGCTTCACAAATTCATAATCCTGTCAGCAGGCTGTCTCCTGCCATCTTGGTGGACCCCTAATTTTCTAAATATCCTTTGGTGGACCCCTAATTTTCTTGGTGGACCCCTAATTTTCTAAATATCCTTACATGTGCATCAGTTTGCCATTGCGAGTCATAATGGTTTACCTGGGTCAGTTCAAAGTTGCCACTCGTTTGGTACCTTAAAAGATGTTTTAAACAATGTTTTGATTCCATATGATTTTTATAGCGTCTCTTTCATTATTTTCCCTTCTCTTCATTTCTTTCCCTCTTTTATAGTGTTGTTTTGGCTTTAGTAGGATATCCTTCATTCGTTCAATTGCAATTGGGGGTGTTGTAGTTTCTGAATAGTCCGCAAGAAATTTCACGGAGGGGGGGGGAATTGTCAGCGAGGATGGAATTGCCCGAAGGGGATTTTAAGATGGTATGTATACTAAGCGGAAGAAACTTCCTTGGAGGAGTTTCCCGTAGGGGAAGGGAATTTTTCATGGAGGGTGAGCAAGATTTACCGCTATTATTTAAAAACAATAAGAAACTGAATAAAAAAAGTTTTCAAACTAAAAGAAAGGAGCAATATTAAACTCAAAATGAACAGAAATTGTTCCGTATACGAAGAGGTAGTCCCCCTCCTCAAGACCTTGCTCTTGACGCTAAAGTTTGACCGTTCGTCCCAATTTTTAAGAACAACTCCTGAAACAAAAGGGCGGTTTAATTAGAATATAATTTTTTTTTAAAGTGTCAAAAGCTTTATCAGGAATACCAAGGTCTTGAATAGGGGGGCAGCCCCTTCACATACGGAATCATTTCTGTTCGTTTTGAGTTTCAATATTGCTTTTTACTTTCAGTTGAAAGAACTTGTTGTTGTTTTTTATTTAATCGACCAAAAAGAAACACAAAGCTTCACGAGCCTATCGGCCCGAGAAGGTAAACAGCACGTCTGCCTATGCTGTTTAAATTAGCTGAAGCATACAGGTCAATATGATTTGTGCATGCGTACCTGGTCCTCTTCTTCTCTTGCATCCTGATCTTGTTTTTCTTCATTTTCATTATCTGGAAGCTTCTTTGGTTCAAGATTCTCTTCCGAGACAGCTGCCACTGTTTTATGATCGATATCAGTTCGTCTTTTCTTCGGTGTTTTATCACTCACCAAACTTTCCGCTAACTTGCTTATAGCACCTAAGCATGACAGTTATGAATATCATAAGTTACAACAAACAAATTTTTCATTATAAATAAAAAGCTCAGGAAACAATCAAAAAACATATTTTAAGGCCTATTTGGATAATCAAGACGAATAAAAAACTAACTCAGGTAGTGATCCGAAGCCCCCCTTTCTTCCTGCACATATGCCTGTATGACAAATAATAGGGAACTTTCCATGGCATAGGATAAACATATATGTACATAACTAGAACTTATATCATATTTCCAGGATCAAATTGTTAAAAAGCATTTTTGGTTTGCATTTGTCATTAAAGCATTTGTCATTAAAGAATGCCATAATATGTCAATAAACATGTCAAAAGCACTTTATATTTGATTTTAAGTCATTGCGGTTTCTTTGAAATAGTTGAGCACTGTAATTGGAAATAAGATGCACGTTGGAGTTGCTTAAAAATTTAAAATCTGCCAATTATGAGATGAAAACTGCACTTTGCTAAGTGTCCAGACGCAAAAACACTTTAGACTTACAACTTAATCGCTTTGGGCTTCCCACAACCAGTACTATTCACATCTCATTGATGTATCAACTCATCTGTCAAGTCATCCAAGTCATATGCCAACAAAGCTGCGTATGCTCCTCTGACACCCTCTTCAATATTCAGAATTTCGCTTAATTTCGAAAGAAAATTCGAAATTCCGACTTTCTTTGAAACTTGTCTTATATCTTCCTACTCCATCCAAAGGCTAGTCATTTTTGTTGGGCCTCAGCTTGATTTCCGAAAAGTAAAAAATTAATAGGGTCTTAGGTAAAACATGACTGAAACCAAGCCTGTATCCAGGGGGGGTACCGGGTTTGAACCCCCATCCCAATGTTGTCCAGCTTGTGAAAATGTAACGGAAATGCATACAAACAAATTGTTGATGCTATTTTGAAGTTTGGTGATTTGGTTTGGAACGGGGGTCAGCGCCGCGACTCCATGAGCTCAGTCAGAGTCGACCCAGCTCCAACTGAGTGCCTGGAGGAATCTAGAGGAAAACAGGGGAAACTTCAGATGATTTGCCTTCTACCCCGTATTGCACTTCCGACAGTGTTGCGATGGGTGGTAAAGTTGAACCAAATTCAGTAAATTTTCTTCAGTATATTTGCTTTGATGTGTCATTGCCTCAAGGAAACAAACCAAATGATAGGATGCTTTGAACTGTAAAGGTTGATTAAATATTACAATTTTGAATTATATTAACAGTTTTTAACCAAAATTGGTGCCGAGGTACTGTCAGGAAGGTGCCGATCGAAGCTTTCATGTCTCCACACATTGATATTTCGGGGCGTTAATAAGTGGTTGAATAAGCTAACTAAAGGTTACCTCCTCCAGGGGGATCAATTAAAATCAAAATAGGTAAAGGATGTTTCATTTCGGGTGCATTTATGCACCCGAACATAATAATTTGCTTGCTAATGCTGAAAACGAAGAAAAATGAACCCCCACCTCAATTTTTGTCTGGCTTGTAAAAATGTAACAGAAATGCATACAAACGAATTTTTTTTTGTTATTTTGAAGTTATTGGTTTGGTGATTTGGTTTGGAACAGGGTCAGCAGCGTTACTCCTTGAGCCCAGTCAGAGTCGCCCATCGCCAAATGAGTACCTGGAGAAATCTAGAGGAAGATACGGGAAACTTTAGACGATTTGCCCTCGACCCCGTATTGCACCCCCAACAGTATTGCGATGGGTGGTACAATTGAACCAGATTAAGTACATTCTCCTTCGACCTGTACTTCTTTCTGGTACAACTTTTTCTTTAAGTCGGAAATCCGGTACAACTCTGCCGAACTGGCAGAGTTGAATAACTTCAATAACTGAAATAACTTCAATATTTTTCTTAATGATCGGGATTATGACTTTCACTGTTCATTGCAGTAGAAATACTGACGCCCAGAGCTGCTCTCTCTCTTCTTTTGTGTTCTGAAAAAACTTTGTGCGAACGTCCCCCTTTTCAACTATTCGTTTTAGGAATTTGATATCCATTGACATATGTCAAGGTAGGCCTTTTGAAGAATACTTCACATTTGATCCATTGGTAATACTTAAATGCGTAGTGGTATACTCTGCTAATTATTTATATGTTGCTTATGATTATGTTACAGATAGTTTATGTGTAAGATAGGCCTATGGGAATGGGGAACAATTGCAACTATGGCTATCCAAACTTAAACAGTTTAAATAAATTCTATTCAGGTAGATTTATGGTAAACATTTACGTTTCCACATAATTTAGCAACTATGAAAGCGGATACATCATTTGAGTTCTTTTTTTATACTCTTTCCTAATTCACTGATTATTTTATCAATCAATGAATTATTTTATTAATCAATAATTTTATTAAATATTAATATTCTATTAAGTAATTATTAATTATTTCTGAGAAACTACATTTTGAGCCCAGTGGACTTGTGTTCCAAAACAGCAAGACTTATGTGTTCCATTTTTAAAAGTACCGTGAAACTGTTGGACCATATTCGCCACTCTGAGAGAGTACCGTTCAAAGGAATATGCACAGCGTTAAAAGTTTAGGTGTCGGGTACACTTTATTCCGGAAAGTACCCTTTCAAAGCTTCGTTTGGCACAGATCAAAACTTTAACATCCCAACACTTACTCCCAGCCAAAGGCAGAGACTCAGTAGATCCGTATCTGAGTTAAGTAGACCGTTGCCTGTATGCGAAGAAGTTGAAGTTCTTTAGCGACCTAATCGTACTTACAATACTTTTCTTAACTACTCTAGCCCTCCAATCCCAAGACCAAAGAAACCTATTTGTTTAATATTTTTTTTTTCTGAATTCTCCAACCCAAATCAGTTCATAAAGCGGAAATCAGCTGAGTTGCTGAAATCAATTCAATGCGCTGAAATACTTAGCAGATAATTAGTCAGTACAATTTCTTCCTTATAAGATACAAAAAGGAAAAGAGAGATTAGTTTCTCTAATCAGTTCATAAAGCGGAAATCAGCTGAGTTGCTGAAATCAATTCAATGCGCTGAGATATTTAGCAGATAATTAGTCAGTACAATTTCTTCCTTATAAGATACAAAAAGGAAAAGAGAGATTAGTTTCTCCAATCAGTTCATAAAGCGGAAATCAGCTGAGTTGCTGAAATCAATTCAATGCGCTGAAATACTTAGCAGATAATTAGTCAGTACAATTTCTTCCTTATAAGATACAAAAAGGAAAAGAGAGATTAGTTTCTCTAATCAGTTCATAAAGCGGAAATCAGCTGAGTTGCTGAAATCAATTCAATGCGCTGAGATATTTAGCAGATAATTAGTCAGTACAATTTCTTCCTTATAAGATACAAAAAGGAAAAGAGAGATTAGTTCCTCCAATCAGTTCATAAAGCGGAAATCAGCTGAGTTGCTGAAATCAATTCAATGCGCTGAAATACTTAGCAGATAATTAGTCAGTACAATTTCTTCCTTATAAGATACAAAAAGGAAAAGAGAGATTAGTTTCTCTAATCAGTTCATAAAGCGGAAATCAGCTGAGTTGCTGAAATCAATTCAATGCGCTGAGATATTTAGCAGATAATTAGTCAGTACAATTTCTTCCTTATAAGATACAAAAAGGAAAAGAGAGATTAGTTTCTCCAATCAGTTCATAAAGCGGAAATCAGCTGAGTTGCTGAAATCAATTCAATGCGCTGAGATATTTAGCAGATAATTAGTCAGTAAAATTTCTTCCTTATAAGATACAAAAAGGAAAAGAGAGATTAGTTTCTCCAATCAGTTCATAAAGCGGAAATCAGCTGAGTTGCTGAAATCAATTCAATGCGCTGAGATATTTAGCAGATAATTAGTCAGTACAATTTCTTCCTTATAAGATACAAAAAGGAAAAGAGAGATTAGTTTCTCTAATCAGTTCATAAAGCGGAAATCAGCTGAGTTGCTGAAATCAATTCAATGCGCTGAGATATTTAGCAGATAATTAGTCAGTACAATTTCTTCCTTATAAGATACAAAAAGGAAAAGAGAGATTAGTTTCTCCAATCAGTTCATAAAGCGGAAATCAGCTGAGTTGCTGAAATCAATTCAATGCGCTGAGATATTTAGCAGATAATTAGTCAGTAAAATTTCTTCCTTATAAGATACAAAAAGGAAAAGAGAGATTAGTTTCTCCAATTAGTTCATAAAGCGGAAATCAGCTGAGTTGCTGAAATCAATTCAATGCGCTGAGATATTTAGCAGATAATTAGTCAGTACAATTTCTTCCTTATAAGATACAAAAAGGAAAAGAGAGATTAGTTTCTCCAATCAGTTCATAAAGCGGAAATCAGCTGAGTTGCTGAAATCAATTCAATGCGCTGAGATATTTAGCAGATAATTAGTCAGTACAATTTCTTCCTTATAAGATACAAAAAGGAAAAGAGAGATTAGTTTCTCCAATCAGTTCATAAAGCGGAAATCAGCTGAGTTGCTGAAATCAATTCAATGCGCTGAGATATTTAGCAGATAATTAGTCAGTACAATTTCTTCCTTATAAGATACAAAAAGGAAAAGAGAGATTAGTTTCTCTAATCAGTTCATAAAGCGGAAATCAGCTGAGTTGCTGAAATCAATTCAATGCGCTGAGATATTTAGCAGATAATTAGTCAGTACAATTTCTTCCTTATAAGATACAAAAAGGAAAAGAGAGATTAGTTTCTCCAATCAGTTCATAAAGCGGAAATCAGCTGAGTTGCTGAAATCAATTCAATGCGCTGAGATATTTAGCAGATAATTAGTCAGTAAAATTTCTTCCTTATAAGATACAAAAAGGAAAAGAGAGATTAGTTTCCTACAGATCTGTGGTGTTCAATAGCAAGGCCGAGGACAGGTTTTCAATGAGAAGAAGTATGTCATCTGCATACGACATGTGACTACTATCAATACATATGCATTATCGATATATTCAATATTATTATTATTGATATGACTATCAATAATATGTGGTGGGATATTCCTTGTCGCTGTTCTAAGTGCATTTTCGAACATGAATGGACTTAAGACTGAGCCTTGCTTTACTCCACACTTCACCAGAATAGGGTTTGTCAATCCATCACGAGAACGGATCGGGACTATCGAGTTCTGATACCAATTCCAGAGGCATGCGCGAATAAACCACTAGTACCACAGCTTAATAAAGCAACTAATGATTGTGAATGTAAAATGGGGTAAGTAGATTTTCCTTCGACCTGTACTGTAATAAGGTTTAGATTTGTCAACTACGCATATGTACAGACTTTTTTTCATCATTTTATGTCGTTTCACTATATACAAAACCATAGAATACGCATTTTATACCCCTAACCATACTTCACACTTCACACATATTATCAGATATACTTCACACAAGTTTTTTTTCAACTGAAAGTAACGAGCAAAATTGAAACTCAAAACGAATAGAAATGATTCCGTATATGAAGGGGCTGCCCCCTTATTCAAGACCTTGGTATTCACGATTAAGTTTTTGGCACTTAAAAAAAAAACTTCATATTCTAATTAAACCGCCCTTGTGTTTCAGGAGTTGTTCTTGGAAATTGGGACAAACAGTCAAACTTTAGCGTAAAGAGCAAGGTCTTGAGGAGGGGGGCTACCTCTTCATATACGGAATAGTTTCTGTTCGTTTCGAGTTTTAATATTGCTCCTCACACTTCTCTAAAATCACACTTCTTTCGTAGAAAAGGGCACATTATTTTTTTCCAGTAACTTGCTAAGAATAGGGCATATGGTTATAGGTCTATATGAATCCATATCGTTGGGTCATTATTCTTTTTAGGGACAGACGTGACTAGTCCTGCACATAGTGATTTAGGGACATACTGTTTGACAAAATCATTTGAAACAACAAAGCTCGGTGTTATGTGGTGAGAAGCAGGAATTTAATATCACATTTTTGCATAGCCCGAGACTCAAAATAAATCCATAATAACAACCCATATAAACAGCAGCAAAACACGACCTGCTAAACAAAAAACAGAACGACTTACAAGCCTCACTTACAAGACTCGAGTTCGAAACACAAAAGTCGATCTTTTAAGACAACCTGTAAATAAAATCTTACCCAACGCTGGTGGCTGAGTTTTTGATGGACTAGCAGTCTTCTGAGGTGTCAATTCTTCGATCAGTTGAACAGGTAAAGCTACTTCCATTGGGGATGTTCCCGTTCCCTTTTCCTCGTTTTGGTTATCTTGTGCGGTGATGGCTACATGGTCGTCATTCATCTGCTCACTGATAATATGGGTAGCACCTAGTTGGGCATTTCCTTTGCTTGGTTGTGTTGTAGACATTGTCGATGTCGTTACAGCGGATGGATCCTGATTAATTTTTTCCCAATCAAAAGGATCAGAGTCTACAAAATAATAGCACTTTACTTTCAGTTATTTTAAAATTCAAAAAACTATTTTTAGCGGTTTAAAAATATTTAGAATGAAAAGCAAGAGGAGGCTATGTTTTATTCTCGAAGTGATTCACAAGTGACAACTGTTCATCATGTATTTATCGTGAAAAAAAACTAACACAATGCACAAATTTCAAGAAATACAATAATAAAATAATTTGATAAAATGTGAACAACAAAGGTTCGAATAACTAAAAGCCCTAAGACAAAAACTGTGAAATATGTGACAAATTTAATATACGCAAAATAAGAAAGATGGTTGGTTAAAGACAAATCTAGGGAAAGCGTGCAATAAATGACAAAAATCGATAAAATACAACAATCTTCAAATGATAAAAAAAAAATGTGACAAAAATAAAATCATAAATGCACCTGAAAGAGATTAAAATTCCACAAATTCAAATTTCAAGAAATACAATAATAAAATAAATTGATAAAATGCGAACAGCAAAGGTCCGTCAAACTAAATACCCTAAGACAAAAACTATGAAATATGTGAAAAAAACTCAATAACGCAAAATAAGAAAGATGGTTGGTTAAAGACAAATTTAGGGAAAGCGTGTAGTAAATGACAAATATTGATAAATACAGCAATCGTCAAATGATGAAAAAAGTGACAAAAATAAAATCATAAATGCACCTGAAAGAGGTTAAAACAACTTATGAAGCAATTAAGAGTTTGTAATTAGGAATTTATAGGAATTAAGCAATTTACAATTGCTTTTTTCAGGGGAAAAGATGAGAACTATTCACTAAATTCAAAGTGAAAACTGGAGGTTTGTTCCCATTTATTTTGCTAGGAAGAAAGTGTACATTACTTGATGCCTTTTCTAGACTATTTCCAATATATAATCGCTTCCAGGAGAAAATTCATTTGAGCCCTTATTGGGGCCAATAAGCATCTAAATTTATAAAAGTCTGTATTTTCGAACGGCTGTTTTTTAAGGGCATGTTTTCTGCGCAATAAATTTTACCGTAGCATAACAATTGCAAAAGGAAAATATAATGAAAAACAACCGATTGCCTTCCTTCTACAAAAATTATGAAAAGAAGCTAAATTACAGAATGTTTTAACTGAAAAGTATATAGAACAAAAAAGAAAGAAGAATTAAATTATTAAAACTTGAAAAAATATATAAAACTAAATTAAAAAAAAGAATATTGAAAGCAATGTGAAACTTCTCGCAAACTTTTTTCCGTTTGCTATTGTTAGGTAACTGCAAAGTTTATCTCCCAGAAAACGCGATCGTCTCGACAGATGTCAGGAAAAAGTTTGACATTTTAGATAATATTTAAAGATTCAAATTTTTGTGAAACTAGATTGTGATAAATCAGTGTCTTTGAAATGCTTTACTTTCTACTAATTGATTTATGAACAAATATTTTATATTTAATAACTTTTAAACCCATTTCTAGCAATAGTTCCTTTTCTATGCGGTGAGAGAAATAAGTTCCCCTTTGAGGCCCCTTTTCAGGGTACGAAGTGGACCGAAACGATTTTTACAATTGGAAAGAGTATAAAGAAAGGCAGCACGTGAAGTATTCACAGCCTTCCTAGGTAAATTATAAGAAAAAATTGATTACCTCTTCACTAGAAATCACAAACACCAAAAACAAGAAGAACAATAGGGAATTTCTCAAGACTGTGGGAAACAAATTAGAATGAATATTTCGGCCCTATGTCCAAGGGCTGTCCTCAGCAATACAAAGATATATAAGCAGAAAAACTTACAACAGGATAAAACTATAATGAAAAATTTTTCAGAACAGTCCCAGCATCCTTACCTCAAAGAAGTTCAGCCAAGACTGATAAATAAATTGTGATGAAACGAGGCAATTCAATGAAATGAAAGAGAATGATTTAAAAACAGGTTTTTAATGTCAATCTTGCTTTTTTGGCTGCTGATCTTGTAGGTCTATTAATGACAGGTTCTGTGTTAATATCTATTGGTTTTTATAATATTTCGTAAGGTCATTTTTGATTAAATTTGTGTATAGAGAATTTAGTGAATATTCTCCTAAGTCCCTATTTAAGGAAATGTGTGTTTGTGATGGAAAGGCAGTGTGGTCTTCGTCGCTATTTACGTCTCACTAGAAATGCAATCAAGAATCTCAAATGCACACTTTTTATATTTTTCTTCCAAACTTCTGGAACAGACATACCAGACATATTTCTAGAACAAATATATGTCTAGATTTGTATTTGATTTTATTTGTTAGACATATCAATCAATTAATCATTTTATTAATACTAAAAAACAACTATGACAAACGTACAGCGGTTACTAAGCCCAAGAAGCTTGGCTTCTAGTGGGCCATATGATCAATATATCTCCATTCATCAGGTAGATTTACCCTGCTACTTCCAACCATAGCCAGGAACAGGCGAGTGTCAAGGGAGGCTCCTTATGGCTGTCAAAAAATTATGGTAGAAAGTTATATTTTAGCATATGACATATTGGCAACAGTTTAACAGAAAGAGGCGCTAATTCTTGCAAAGAAATGATGAACGTAAAGTTTATTAGAGAATTTGCCAGTAGCATGCATATAGTTCCGACTATGCATATAGGACACTGAAAGTTTCAACTTACTGCTCTAAAATGTTCCTGAGATATTACCGGTACATTTTTTGAAAATTGACATACCCATAGCGTGTTTTGATTTAGTTCAGCATCTCTCTAAGTATTCCCTGAAACTTTTACCTTCATACCCTTGGCCTTAGTAGTAGAGTGAAGCATAATAGCTGTAGCCAATAAGGCAAAGACAAAGTTTGGCAATAGCAGGTGGAAGAAGAATCGATTCTGAATCTGATCATTTAGGATTTTGTAAAATGTCAATGGGGTAGGGACCATTGAACTTTAAAGATTCAGCTGAACCTGTGCTGACAAAGCTGCTGGAACCCTTACATGGGGGAGGGGGCTGTATGAGTTTCACTGGGCATGGAGGATGACTTTGTTAATGGGAGTACCGTTTTGATTTGGCGTGGGGAAGTGGATAGAATTTACCAGGAGGGAGGACGGGAGTGAACAGTATTGGGATATTCATGTGTATAGGGAGCTTTGGGGGTACTTGAGGATATTGCACGAGGGTAATAGAGCTATTTTTTCATCTTGTCAATGGGAATACACGGGAAGTACGTAGTTTTTACAGTTAGAAGACACAATGCAATCTCTACCAAATTCACACAGCTCTGCGAGTGTCGGCGAAATTTGGTACATGACTCACATATAAGATCCTGACTTTCTAAAAAGACAAACTGTATAAAAGCATCACAAACGTCAAGGTGTAGAAATCCACAATCTTTGCAGTATAAGGACCGACTCAGATACGAACTTTTACGCAAGATTTTCCGCTCTATTTGAGGAAAACTACAAACAAATATTTTGCTTTTCGTATATCGTTCGTATGTAAATACATCTCACATTTTTGACGAAGGAACAAGCTTAAGTAAGAAAACAGGGTTCATGACTTTAACTGGTAAAATAAGTAATAAAACTAAATTGTTCAATCATACCCTGACCCAGATACTGAAACAGAAAGACCCCAAAGTTTACTCCCATTTCTGCAAGGGTGGGATGGTGCAGAGATTTCAGTCCCCTCAGCCTATAGAAAGCTAAAAGCAAAGCTGCAGTTAGTGTTCTGGTTACAACTTTAGGCTTAGTTAGTTTATCACGATTACTTAGTTTCATGTTTAGTGTTTAGTTACTACTTATGTTTAGTTACTTTCTTACGACTATTAAGTTTTAGGTTTAGTGTTTAGTTACTGTTTTAGGTTTAGTTACTTTATTGCCATTATTTAGTTTAAGGCTTCGTGTTTAGTTATTATTTGGGGGTTTTCTTAATCTTTTTGGTTTTACCTGTTTTATTAACTTTAATCGACTCATCCTCTTTGTTCAATTATAACAAATACTTAGCTATTAGGCTTATTTCTAGTTCATCGATACATCTTCTTGTTTATACGCACAAATAACAGTTCAAAAAGGGATAGATCTTTTTATTAGACAGTGAAAAACAATGACAAAAAATTACGGATATTTCTATCACATATAAAATAACCGTCATCAGGAGATAAATACCTACGTTCCTTTTTATACATAAAAGAAACGCAGGTGAGACAACGTTGCTTGGTATCCTATATCTCCGAGTGGTTCCTGGCTGAAGGGCCATGAAACGGAGATCGGGACCACCGGTAGGGACTCTGAAGTCCAATGCCACATTCTTTACATTTACCTCATCTGAGATGGGATTTAGTTACATGAGTCATCGTAAATATTGAAAATAGATTTTGAAAATCTCTATAAAATAGATTTTAAACAGGATGTATAAAGAGACTAAAGGTATGATTAATGCCTTGCACTATTTTGTCATAAAGTGATCAGATAGAACTATATTAGCCATACTTTTCCAACCAAAACAAGACTTAAAAGCTTCCTTTTTCATCATGGGCCCCTATTAACAGCCCTGCGTATGTAACCCTGCCTAGTTGGGTAAGTAAAATAAATATCACCTAATTTTGTGTCTCCTAACCTTGGGAGATAGCAAGCGAAAAATGACTGTGTCCCTTATCCACGGCGTTTCATGGTAGAAATTTTACTGATCTTTAACGGCATTTATGTTTTGAAAAACTCGGTGACGAATAATTGTGCTTAGCAGGTAAGTAATACTGGCATGCTGAACCATACTTTTAATCTAAAATCAAACCTCACCTTTAACGCCTCTCCTCTTCATACAACGTTCAAAGACGCCAGCAAGCATATTATAATCCGGCTTTTCAGAGTATTGTAGGGACTGGACGTGTTCTAAAAACTGTCGAAAATCAGAAGGCAGATGCTTCAACAAAAGTCGATGATCATATCGCTCTTTCATCAGTCCAACTTGTTCTTTATCCTTAATCTTCCTCCAAGGTAATTGTCCATTGACGAACTCTACAAGCATATAAAATAACGACCATAGGTCATCATGTCTTCCCATTTCTTTGTTCCTATGGGCATTTATTGAGGCATAACGGACAGTACCTCGAAAACCAGCCGCAGGACGAGGTGGTCGAACATCGCCCGATGCTGTTGTGTACTGACGGGCTAAGCCAAAGTCGAGCATATACACTCGACGTGAGGTATGAGGTAAACGTCCCATGGCAAAGTTTGACGGCTACAAAATTTAAACGTGTTAAGTATAAGGAAACATATCAAATTAGGAGCCAATAAAAATATTATATATTTTATTAAAAAAATTAACAAAAATATATCTTCCTTTGTTGGCGCTCCCATGAAAACCAGCCCATGAAGTAATATTGATTCAAGATTAAATTATGAAAAAACTAATTTATTTTATTTATTGTCATGCAGCTTCAAGCATACTTCTTCATTGCCTTCAAGAACCAGGAGTATTTGAGTTACAACATTTTCCATAACTAATCTTTCTATTTCTCCGTAACCTGTCCTAGCTGGTTTTGGTAAGTTGAAAAACCCACTAAATTTAAAGTACGCTGGCAATGTGAGATACTGGCAAAATTAGACCCAACAGACAATTTAGTCCACGAGCTTTGTTCATGTGGCTTTTGCCTTAGCTAAATCTTTTCTGATCAAGTTTTTTTAGGTTTTTTTTCAAGATTTTCTTAAATGCCAAGATTTTGTAGTAAATTACGTACTTGGTTAACCTAACAAAACAAGAGATAGCGAGAAATTTATGAAAACAGTGAATAAAGCAGTGAATATAACGTAAGCTGATGTTTCGGCTATACATGTAACAGCCGTCATTAGAGAAATACAATATAAACAAATAAAAAGAAAACATAATTATTCAACGAATCTCATCAATGAAGTAAATTTTTGAACTAAAATCCAAAAGCAAATTTTTGAAGAGTGTCAGCTTCCTCACCTCACATAGGTTCAGCCAAGACTGCCAAAAAAAATTGTTCCTTCATACTAATTGAATTAAATAAAAATTAGAATTACTCCTTATGGCAATATTTGCCCCTTGTGCTGCTAATCTTGTGTTTCTTTCGAAACCAGGCTCATTTTGATTTGGTTCTAATTCTATTCTATGTTAAATAATTTTTTATGATGAATTTTGTGAACCTCGGGTTGACCAAAGTCTCTATGCAGGGATGTATTATTATTTAAATTCCGTTTGATTTCAATTCCTTCGCAGACAATTTGTTGGATTCCTAGATCATTGCTAATTAGAATTGTTTAGTCAAAGAGTACGGAATGATTGGGGTTTTAAATAGTGTGGGTACAGAAAGCTGAATCAAAAGATGACGAACTATTATTAGAAATTAGCGCTTAATTCTTTCTTTGTGCTGCTGTAACCGTGTTCTTAAAATTGGAGAATTCTACCCACCTAACATTTTCCACAACTGACCGTGTTTGATGTGCCCCTCGACGAGTAGCTAGGGTTTTATCTTTACCCTATTTGAGAAGGTTTTATCTTACCCTATTTACCCTATTTGAGAAGATTCATAACAATTAAATACTAGCTAAAATAACAGATAAATTATTTATTAAACAGACTATTTTCAGTGAGAGAGAGAGACACTTTTATTATACATATCATCAATATACAAAAAAAAAACCACATCAGCCACTTTAGAAAGTCAGAGACTTGTTAGTAGTGGCTGATAAACATTAATGAGCACCAATACCAACAACATTAACAAAAAAAAAGAAAAAAAAAGAAAAGAAAAAAGAAACAGAATGAAACAAAAAAAGTGGGAAAAAGAAAACAAGAGGAAAACAAAGAATAAGAAGAGAAAAACAAAAAAAAACAAAAAAAAACAAAAAAAACAAATCAATAAGCCATCCCATTTAAATTATTTATTTATTTTCTACTCAGAAGGTGATTCTTCAGTCTACTCTTAAATTACATCAGTGTTGACGTAATTTTTGCAATGTAATAGAGGTAAACCGTGCTTACGGTTTATTCAAATCATCTACAGGTATGAGACTAGTCATCCTAGGCGAGTGGTTGGCGCACTGGATTTGGCATCCTTTGTCCAAAGGGCGAGGGTCTGATTCCTGATGTGGCTAGTTATTTGGTTTGGGATGGGAGTCAGTGGCGTGACTCTGTAAGCTCAGCCAGAGTCGAACCAGCTCTAAATGGGTACCTGTCGAAATCTGGGGGAGGTAATCAGAAGGGATGTGCGAAAGCACAGGATGGCTGGCCTCAACCCCCATTACACTTCCTGGCTGAAGGGCCTAGAAATGGATATCGGAAACGCCAGTTTAAACTCTAGGAGTTTGGTGCCGCATCGTAGCCATTCATCACCGTGAGATTTGCGGCTGCAAGAGAATGTCTATTCGATCTTTGACCGAGTAAAATATTAATATTAAAATGTTACTTAGATTCAAAATTTTTAGATTAAATTTTTAGATTAAAATATTAAGCATTTTCAAAAAGTATACGTTTAACACAATCCAACTCTTTTTGAATATATGACCATGAACAGATATTAAGCGATTGATCCATATTAAGTATTATCACGCCCCTCTTACCTGTGGCGGATGATTAGACTTGAAGTGAAGGTCTCTATTATTTTTCGAAGGTTTTCTGTAAACTGTAAAAACAAGCTTATCTATGCTACGCATAATCAACAAATATAGAAATAGTATTTTAACCATTTTTTTGCAGGTTTCTATCGTCTTTGTCTAGACGGTCTAGAAAATCGTTAAGTTCACCTTCACCATATCTCTCCATAAAAAAATTTAAAACGTATCAAAAATTTGTTGACATACATTTTTTTTTTTTTTTTTTTTTTTTATACAAATTAACGAGCCGGATATGAGCTGTTCAAACCCCCTACACTTCCCTGGATAAGGCATGATTGCGGGATAAAGTTTTTTTTTTATTTAGCTCATTTTAATATAGTATATTTTCATTCAAAACCAACCAAGTAAACCAACTATTACGACATTAAGTTTCTTGACTTTTATGGATTTCACCTAGCTAACAACTCTACTGGATATAATTATGGCATAATATGGAATTCTCCATGAAATACCCCCAAGAACAAATACTCAAGAAAATACAAGCTAAGTGCCCAATTTTCATGATGTTTGATATAAATACTTGCAAATAGAGCTGATGTATAAAATGATTTCATACTGAATAAAATATCATTATCTCCTCCTGTTTTGTATGATGGAAAGACAGTGTGATCTTCGTTTATATTAAGTTTATTTATTTATATTAAAATTTATTATTTATTTACTTCGTTTATTTATATTAAGTCAACGGGCATGAAGTTTATAAATTTCATGGCAGTTAGATATCAGATCTGTGCAACCCAGGACCAGACCTTCACTATTCGACTCTTTTAGACAGAGCTTGTATTTATGTACAATTCACTATAGTTTGGCAATTGCAAGCCTAGTAACAATATCTTTACAGTGAAACGTAACCTAGCCAAAGAGTTACTAGTGAGGCAAAAGTACAAAGCAATTAAATCTAGCCTACTGTTTACTAGTAAGGGAGGTTACAGTTACACCCTCTTAGGCTTTAGCTTACTTAATACGATGAAATAAGGTAAGATCCAAACAAGGGCATATATTGGAGATTTTGGGCTTAGGCTACAGAAATTACAGTGTCCGTTGGAAGTGATTCACTGTGCAGGAACTGCATAGCAGAAAACTATATTTTCAGAAAATTGTCCTGCTATCTTCAGCCTTATTCTTCAAAATGATTTCTAGATTTCAGACAATAAACCTCGTGTCTTAATAATTCGCATCCACGTATGATAAATAATAAGGCTGAATGAAGATAAAGTATTCTGTAGCCCCCACCCAAGCCGTTTTGCATAATAACCTATCTATGAGTGCACATAAAGCCAGAACATTTGACTTTCCATTGCTATGGTACATTTTTATTGTGTGTTGGACTAATGTTGTATCTTTTGTTGCTGTTATTTCTCTACTTCGTGAAAACAATGAAATTAATTAGCAGTTAAAATAACTATAAAATCAACTTAACCCTATTTAGGAGACACGGGGTCGCAAAGTCTAAAATTTAAGCCAGACAAAAGACTAATCTAGGATCAAATGAAACAAGGTTTGGATTAAAAAAAAACAATTTTTTTCAAACTTCAGCATTTTTTTTTCTAAAAAAAAAAAAATTTAATAGGTGGAGGTGGAGAGATCCTCTCCTCGTAAATACGATTGTGGATTTTCTAGAATCTATCCAGCCCTCCGGACCGATTATTAAAGAGTATTTCTTTCACTCCCACCCAAATTATTCAAGTGCTAAAAAAATTAACCTCAACCTTGATTCCTTTTTTAGCACCATTGGTCAGGAATCATTAACTCAAAAAGGCAATTAGAAATGCTTATCTCAATAAGTTATCTTAAATAGTTTTTTTAACGAGCATTTTTTTGGACGAATTTTATATGTAGAGGACTCTCGAATTTTTTATTAGAATACATGGTACTTGTATGATATGCCCCTTACCGCTCAAGTTGTTCATGCATTGACGCACTGTAAACCGGTTTCTTTCGCTAGTTTATTTCAACTCAGCAAATAACTTCAAAGACCACACTGCCTTTCCATGACGAAAGTAAAACAGTTCAAAATAGGGATGATACCTTTTTATATCCAGTTAAATAATTTTATATCTATTCACTGTCAATAAAAAGGTATCATCCCTATTTTGAACTGTTTTACTTTCAACTTAGCAAGAGAAAAGACAATAAGTCAATACAGACATAAGTTAATAAAAACAAGAAAAGACCAATAAGTCTTCAAATAATCTAAAATTCTATAAATTACGGGAATTACGATCAAAAAATTAGGGTGGAGACTTTGCTGAGTTTTCTCAGTTGGTTGCACTGGAACATAACCATAGGATTCAGCACCTTCTTGTGCCAACGCAGGTGCAGCTTCCGCTGCAGGAAAGTCTTCAATCCCTGCATATCTGTGCAGTCTTCAGAATGTGGTAGTTCACATTTTTGTTAACTTTTGGACCTATTTTACTCTAAATACGCATGCGCTTAAACTTGATGAATTGTACAAATCTATGCTTACTGTAAAAAATAAAAGTTCAGGCAAATTTGGGAACATCAAAAAAGAAAATTACCATCAAATAGATTCACTTACCTTGACATCTCTATGTAAAAACCCCACTTCATGAATGGACTCAATAGCTCTTAAAATTTGAAATCCCAAACGTAGAGTTGTGGAAAGCGAGAAAGCACCACGAGGTTGTGCTCGCCTAAGCTCTGCTAGATTCTTTCCTTGAAGTTGCATTACCACATAGTTGAAACGATCGTTGCGGCCACACCCGAGAAAACGGCAAACATGTTCTTTGCCTAGGACAATAAACACAATTAAATAGTTTATTTAGCTCTGAGCTTTTGCAGAACAACTTGAATTTTTGGAAATCCTACTGAACCTTAGAAAAAATTTATGAACTAAATAAAAAAACAGGTCACTACATCAATAGAAATTTTGCCAGAACTATGTCAGAACTACCCGCCCCAGCACAAAATATATACTCCCCATGCCTTCCTCTTTCCCCCACACACACTACCTGAAAGCTTCAACTACATCCCCAAGCCGTTTCTGATATATTACAGATGTGCTAGTTAAATACCATGGACATATATAGTGTCAACATATATATAGCTCTACCCTCTCCCCTTAATATAAAATCTAAGGTCCACCTGAGAACCCCTAGCACCCCAATATTCTCTGAAGGTTCCAAATCGTTCTGCTAAGCCATCCTTGGGATATTACGGATACTTTATTTTCTTAACCTGGTCCTATATAGATTCTTTCAATTTGCGTTGCTACTTCGCGTAAATATATTCTAGGCTCACAGGACCTTAAAGAGCCAAAGCGGTTTAACAACTTCTAGATAAAAGATAATTAGTCCTTCTCTCTCATCAAAGCAAAATTCAAGATCCTCATGCCCCCCCCCCCCCAAAAAAAAAGATACCTGAAAGTCTGATCTAAAGAAGGCAATTTCAAGGTACCAAAAATATAATATTTTGATAACCTTACAAAAGGGAGCGTCTTCTGATGTACCTCACTACTTAACCGTGAAGAGGTTTTAATTCCCATAGCCGATTATAATTGAAAAACATTTAGATTTACTGGAGCCAAATATGTTTAGCCCCGCTCACCGATCCATAGCTTGGAGGTCCCTTGCCCCTCTCTTTTCCTTCTCCAAGACTACTTGAAATTATATTCCTCGCGCTGTTGCCGAAACATTACAGATATGGTAATTTTATAACCAAGATGCCCATTGTCTTTTCCTTTAGTTCTACTCTCTCTCCCTAAGTCATAATTCAATGTCCACTTGCTCTCCAACTCAACACCCCTCAGAGTTTCAACTTGATAACCCGTGCTGCTCCCTAAATATTTCAGATACGCCATTTTTATAAGCTGACTGGTCTCTTTTGATTTATCTTGCTACTTAACCGTGTATAGACTTTAAGTTTCTAAAAAATTTTGGTGTATCAAATAACGAATTGTTCACTAGCAAAAAATCTGAAGTCTGCCTACACCATTCTTCCCCTTCCTTTCTCCAACAGTACCTGAAAGCTTCAATCAACGCTACACACCAGTGCGGAGAAAGTGCAGATATGTTATTTTGATAACCCGGATATAAATAGCATGTTCTGATTTACCCCTATCCCCTCCCCGAAGTGAACATTTATGGTATATTTTGCCCCCCCCCCCCTCCTTCTTTCAACACTGCCTGAAAGTTTTAATTCAATCCTTCAAACCAACCCCGAGACATTGCAGATACTTTAAGAATTCGGGTGCATGTATCGTCTTTTAATTTACTCAAGTATGCGTAACGTTCCTAAAAGTATTAAATAAAAAAAAAACTAATTTTTTTAGCTGAAAGTAAGGAGCGACATTAAAACTTAAAACGAACAGAAATTACTCCGTATATGAAAAGAGTTGTCCCCTTGGCAATCCCTCGCTCTTTACGCTAAAGCTTTAAATTTTTTTAAAAAGTAGAATTGTGGCAAAGAGTCAAACTTTAGCGTAAAGAGCGAGGGATTGCGGAGGGGACGACTCATTTCATATACGGAGTAATTTCTGTTCGTTTTAAGTTTTAATGTCGCGCCTTACTTTCAGCTAAAAAAATTAGTTTTTTTTTATTTAATTTCTGAACGTTTTTGAATTAATGCATGAATGGTTTTGGCTCTCCGCACATAAATTATTAAAATGAAATTTGTATATTAATTCTTTTTTTGGCTAAATGGCTTTCTATTAGTTTTGATCAGACGATTTTGAGAAATAAGGGGTGGAGAAGGAGGCCTAGTTGCCCTCCAATTTTTCGGTTACTTAAAAAGGCAACTAGAACTTTTAATTTTCAACGAACGTTTTTATTAGTAAAAAATATACGTAACTTAAGAATTAACTTACGTAACAAACTTTCATAACCTTATATTTTTATTATGTATACGAGGGGATTTTTACCCTCGTTAATACCTCGCTCTTTACACTAAATCGTAAGTTTTGTCCCAATTCTTTAAGAATGACCCCTGAATCAGAAAGGCCGCAGAATAAATAGTTGAAATTACTAAAAAATACTTTAGCATAAAGAGCAAGGTATTTATCTCCTCCTAAATACCTCGCTCTTTATGCTAAAGTATTTTTAGAACCCCTCATATGCGTAATAATCTCTGTTCGTTTTAAGTTTCAATGCTACTTCTTCCTTTCATTTGAAAAAACGTTTTCATGTTTATTTTTCATTGTTTTCTTATAGTAATGCTAGAGAATTCTGCGCCCTTGTCATTGAATTTTTCTTCCCCCATGACAGATTCCTCCAAGGAAAAATCCTCCAACATAGCCCCCTCTCCTCAGCCCCACCCCCAAACAAAATAAAATCCCCCTAAAAACGTCTGTACACTTCCCAATAACCATTACTATATGTAAACAATGGTCAAAGTTTGTAAATTGCAGCCCCTCCCCCAGGGATTGCGGGGGAGTAAATCATCCCCAAAGACATAGTTATTATGGTTTTCGACTATGCTGAACATAATGGCTATCTCAAAATTTTGATCCGTTGACTTTGGGAAAAAAATGAGCATGGGAGGGGGCCTAGATGCCCTCCAATATTTTTGGTCACTTAAAAAGGGCACTAGAACTTTTCATTTCCGTTAGAATGAGCCATCTTGCGACATTCTAGGACCACTTGGTCGATACGATGACCCCTGGGGAAAAGAAAAAAAAAAAAAAAAAAAAAAACAAATAAACACGCACCCGTGATTTGTCTTCTGGCAAAAAAATACAAAATTCCACATTTTTGTAGATAGGAGCTTGAAACTTCTACAGTATGGTTCTCTGATACGCTGAATCTGATGGTGTCATTTTCGTTAAGATCCTACGACTTTTAGGGGGTGTTTGCCCCTATTTTCCTAAATAAGGCAAATTTTCTCAGGCTCGTAACTTTTGATGGGTAAGACTAAACTTGATGAAACTTATATATTTAAAATCAGCATTAAAATGCAATTCTTTTGATGTAGCTATTGATATCAAAATTCATTTTTTTAGAGTTTTGGTTACTATTGAGCCGGGTCGCTCCTTACTACAGTTCGTTACCACGAACTGTTTGATACCCTTGAGAAATCTTGGGAATCTTGGTCTATCAAGCGATCTCTAAGAGCTCCTAGCTAAGCAGACAACCAAAATCAAACGTGACTGCCTTTTCTGCTGAAACCTATCTCTCGACATTGGTTAACTTACACAATCTAAAGCCATTGTCTTTTGGGCTGTGGGGGAAATATCAACCACGGAGACAATTCTGTCAGCCCTGGAGACTTCTCTGAGCAAAAATGACTATCTCAAATTTTAATTCAATGTCTAGGGGGTTATAGGGAGCTAGGTAGCAGAAAACAGCATCGGAGGAAGGCTAATTCCCCCCCCCCCTAATCACTTTTGAACCTTTAAAAGAGAACTGCAAATGTCAGTTCCCAATCAAATAAGCCTGCTCGTAAATTCTTGTAATATTCTCTTTCATACAAAGCGGCGGGGGAGAACAGTTTTCGGTCCTTTTCGCACACTTTGTTGGTCCCAATATTGCAGGGATCCAATAGTTTTTTATCAAATTTTCGTTCTTCTTTGGGGTTTCCCTTGTCTAAGAAATAAAGGATATCAGTTTCGAGCTGGACGGAAAAGAACTTTTTTTAGCCCATCTGGGATCTTTTTCGGGGGACCCTTGCCCCCAAACCAATTTGTGCTGTATGCTTTAGGTTCCTGTTCGTCCAAGGATCTACAGCTGTAATTTGGAGTAATCAGGAATAAAAAGTGTTCGACCTGTTTCCATACCAGGCCACAAAAAAACATGTGATTCTTTTAGACCAACGCACAATTCCTGTAAGTCTCAAGCCAGTCGCACATATATATTGGACTGCTCGACTATTCTGGACAAAATGGCTATCTCAAAATTGGAGGTTAAGGGAGGCTAGGTAGCAGAAAAGGTCATGAGGGAAGGTTATTTACCCGCGATTTCTAGGGGCTCTTAAAAAGGTAACTAGAGCTGTCAATTTCCGATCAAATAAGCCCGCTCCTGAGTTTGTACGACCAACTTTTTCATACGAAGTGGCTGGAAAAAATAATTTTCGGTCCTGTTCCAGCCATTTGTTGTGTCCAGTATTTTTTTTTTTTTGGGGGGGGGGGTCCAAATTTGTCCTTCTGCATCGGGGCCTCCTTGGCCCAAAGAATTAAGAATATAAGTTTTAAACTGGTCGAAAAAATCATTTTTAGCCCTTTTTCGGTCCCCATTGTTTGGGAGGCCTGTGCCTTCAAACAAAATTTCTATCCATGTTATAATATCATCCATAAAGCTAATGCACCTATCTTCCTCTTTAAGCTCCTAAATAAATTTTGCATCCCTCCTATGCATTTTCAAAGGATTTATACTTCATTTGTCGGCCCTTGTCTAGAACATACTTGTCCGATTAGGTACCCTGGTCTTTCGAGGTAAAAATCGCTTAAAATAGAATCTATCCAAAACAGAGCCCTACTAATAATTAACAAAAAATTAAAGTTCTATATCCTTTTCTTCTAAAAAAAAGGCTGGGTTAGAAACGCTAGCGTGCATGAGAGGTATTTTGTGTCTCATCTTTCAAAAAATGTAATGACCTTTGCACTCGCACTGCTAGCAAACCCTCGCGTTAGAAACATTTTTCCCAAAAGACACTCAACACCCAGATTCCGCCCTCAAAAGGCTGTTTCTCAGCATGTTCTACCTTGTCCCCCGTTCGCTACTATACCTCCAGATATGAAGAAACTTTTTAATAGTTTTTCCAAAAGAAGGTTTTTGGATGGATGAGGGGGATAAACCTCAGGTGGAAATATTGCTGGGAGTGGTTGATACATTAGTATTATGAATTTGGCACGGTTAGGCATGGCCAACCGTGAGGGTGTTATATGATGAATTTGTTTATTTGTATTTGTGTTTCTGTATGATGTTTTTTCTTGTTTTTATCTTATTGTTCAAAAGTTTAAATTGAATCTTTTAATTGTATCTGCATGTTGTTCTCTTTTTTGTGGACAAGTCCTGAGGTTTTTTTGTGTCAAATAAACTGTACTATATTATATAAGCATATTTGACGAATTTAATAAAAAGACAGTTAATTAATGAATAATTTAACATCCTGAGAGTTTAATTTCTGCATTTTTGCCTTTTGAATTGTATCGTTATTTTAAGCATTTTTGATTTTTGGTCCTTTTTTTTGTTTATTGACGCTGAAACTCGGATTAATTAAGAATAAAAAATTCTCAACCCGTTTCCAGTCCTCCTAAAACCCCTCCAGAGCAGAATATGTGATCCTTAAAGCAAAAAAACGATATCTGAAAATCCATAGCCAATGGCCCACCCCAGATAAAAACCCCCTTTGTTCCACTATAAGACCTACGTATAAACAATTAACAGTTTGCATCATTTACGACCCTTGCCTCAGAAGCTGATCCTTGCCTCAGAAGCGTTACGACCCTTACGACCCTTGCCTCAGAAGCTGGGTGGATCATGGCATTCTTGGGGCATATTTGTTAGACCGCTCATCTATTCTGAACAAAAGCACAACCTAAAAATGTTGATATAATATCATGGGCATTACGTGGGACTGGGTAGGAATAAAAGAGAATGGGAGGGTGGTGGGTTGACCTCCAATTACTTCTGACCTTTAAAAAGAGCCCTAGATCTTTCAACTTGCAATCGAACGAGCATCCTCTCGAGTTTCTTCGATGTCGCCTCTTTTATAAAAAGTGGCAGGTGAAAAAAGGGAAGGAGAAATAACTAATATATTGGACACACATGTCTCTTTACTTAGGCAGTACTGTTCCACTGCCTCTGATAAGGGTAAAATAACTTTATTGCACTACAAACCCTTCACTACTGAAAAATTGATATCTAAAAGAGTCATATTAAAGCACCCAAAATCATGTTCGCTCCAATTTTAATTTATTTGAACACTGGTTTAGTACTACTACTAGTATATCACTGTAGCACCAAGCCGCCTGAGGCCAACACAGCTACGCACGCTCCTCCTCCATCCTAATCTATTTCAAGCATACCTCTTTGCTCCCCCCCCCCCAAGAATCTTTCCTTACGAAATTCACCCACCCCATTTGAGTACGATCTGCAATTCATTTGGCCATAAACAGTTGGCCGACACGAACAATCTTTGGCAATCTGTCATCCGCAGAACATTCCTTAGCTAAATATTAAGGCTAGGCGCATCCTAGCTTTTAATACTAAAGAAATATAATGGCTTTTTCCAACTGGCTTAACCAAAAGTATGGCTAAAATGGAATTTTTATAAATAAATAAGTCAATTATCTCTTCACGAGTATTATCTTATACAATACCTTTGTGGTGAAACGATTGTTAATACTACCTACAGAAAGAGGGTAAGAGAAGGAATCCATGTCCAACGTGTAGTGCTTCAAACCTTCACTTTAACCATCAAAGTAATTCAACAACTTTCAACTTTTCACCCATTAATTTGCTTCTTAATTTACCTTGGAGCCTTTTTAAGACTGCTACCTCCATTTTCAACACCTGCTTTGGTTGTTTGGCCGACTCGAGTTTCAGAGCAACATGTTCCCTTGTTACAAGATCTTGACCTTCATAGATTTCCCCGAATCCGCCTCCACCGATTTTCCGAATCTAGAAAACAGGATTATTAAGATAATTAATAAATCAATTAATGTACAAAAAGAAATATAACAAACAATAATGTTCTCGAAGTAACGTCTACTAGATATATAGTGTCAATTTTATTTAACTGGGCTTAAATGCTCGAAAATAGAAAGTTTTTTATTTCCCTATTTCATACATTTTACAAGTATTTTACAGTTAAATAGAAAGTTATTTATTTATTTGCATCTGCTTATTTGTATTAGGTTTTTATATGGCTTTAACAGCAATGAAATATATATATATATATATATATAGCCAAAATCTGAAAGCAAATTATTGCATATTTTTAGATCAGGCAACTACATAGGACGGCCTGTACGCATAGTCAAGGCCTTAAATCTCAGGGCTTTGATGGTTTTCTCCATATTTCCTTATTTCACAGAATTTACGAATATTTTACTGTTTTAACAGATCCCTTCCCCCCGCCCCTGCTCCCTTGATATAAGTTCATGTACATTTGTCCGATCTGTGTGGAAAGAATTACGGGAACAATTGTTTTCTGAATAAATTTTCATTGAAATTTAAAGAAAGTAGTAAAGCTACGTTAATAGGAGGAGCTTAGTAATATTAAACACCCAAGATGTATGAGAATATACAGACAAACAATTTTAAGAAACAAGGCTCTGAGTTCTTCTCTTTTTGTCACGGATAAAGTCTGAATAAAGCCAAGTTAATACAACTTTAAGAAAAGAGCTCAATTTTCAATTTCTGAGAGTCTTTAAAAGATTAATTTGCCAAATTCAACAACTTTCTATAAAGTATTCAGTATTTTTTTTTTTTCTAGAAAGGGACCGTTTTTCCTAAGACCAGCAATTCCACTTTCAAGAATTTATTTCGGGATGCTGTGGAGAGGAGGGGCTCTAAATTTTTAGATTAACTTCCACCAATTAAGGTACTTGGAATAAAGTTTTCGTTTCTCATTCCCAAAAAAGATTGGTAAAGCAAACAATTCAGAGTTTTTAGAGTTACTTCTAATCACAAAAGGTATACTAATTATATTAAATTGCTTCAAAGCTTACAAAAATTGAAGGAAAAGAAATTTTTCTTCTTTTCAAAGTGAATACTTTCTTTTTTATAGTTTTTCAATAACTTTAAATATTAACTTAGTTTTAGATGATGAATTATTCATAAATTATAATTGCTACTAATAAATAATTATTCACACTTGATTATCTATACATAACATGACTTGGGGCGGCATGGCATGGCTATACATTCCTGGCTTGGGCGTTTAGGATCAGTCGTGGAGAATCCCCTTACCTCACTTTCTCATGTTTTCGGATATGGTCGGTCCTTTTTAGAAAAGATTTTTCTTTATATTAGTAGGTTCTTTATTTCATGCTCTCTATACTAGTTTTTTTTTATATTATCAACTGGAATACTTATGACTCTTCTTACCTAGCATTAAAGTTATGTAGAATACTGCCAGGATAATAAATTATAATTGCCACTAATAAATAATTATTCATAATTGATTATCTATACATAACAAATAATACATAGCATTTATTTAAGATTTTTAAAATAATTTTCAAATGGTTTTAAATATTAATCATAATTTTAAATATTTAATTATTAATCACTAATTATTATTATTAATCAATTGTTATTCAAGATTTAATAATTTTAAATAATGGTTAAAAAATTCCAATTATAGTTCCTTGTGTTTTAAATTTTTGTTGAATAACTTTTCTATTTTAATTCTTTTTTATTCTTGGGGTTTTGAGGTGGATCTCTGGACATATTCTATAATTCAATGGTGTTTAATCTCAGCTGCAACAATAGACTATAAGGCATTAGGCAACTAACCAATCGTTTAATTAAACAATACTTCGACCTGTCTTTTGTTGTGATCATTCTTACTTGAACTTGAACTATCTGCCATTTCTGACAAATTTTATTCAAACAAACTTAATAATGAAACAGCAAAGGGCAATCAAAACACTGCTTATTTCAGCAACTCGTGCCTGATAATTCAATGCTGCAAGTGAGCTTAAACGCCTTCTTCCAATTATGTCCTGAGAAACTATCATACCCTGATACACAGTATTGACTATACAAAAATGAAAACCGGTTAGTATAATTAACCTATACAAAATTGAAAATTGACTAGTCAAAATGACCAGCATGACCTATACAAAATTGACTAGCTTAATTTTCTTCACAGTTTACATTATCCTTTATTGGATTTTTTTTTTTGTTAGCTTTCTAGTCATCTAGCTTTCTAGCTAGCTTAGCTTTCTAGTTAGCTAATAAGGGATATCAGACTTTCTAGCAATATGTGTAACATTTTCTTTTTCAAATTTTCATGAACTACTCTCGTGACAGAACCCATTTTGAAAGTTGATTTTCTTTCTTTCTTTTTAACTTAGTGCTATAAAAAGAACTAGAGTCTTACTACTTTCCATCTTTCTTTTACAACATGCCCAGGTTGCAGAAGGTCTTCTGTGGTCATGGCCTTGAAAAGTTTACTGACTAGTCTGTGGCAGGGTGTAGACTGTCACATTGGCCTGGAATTAATAAAAAATTGATTAATCCATAGATCAGGCACAACATAGGCAGACAGACAGTGCAACTGATAATGGATATACCCATACACATAGCAGAGGTGGGAATACCCCCTCCCCAATATTGCTTTAAAGAACCCTGTCTCTTGGGCAAATTGAAGAATAAAAAGCCAAATATTTGTTTTCAAATATTAGCCCCCACCCAACAAAACTAATCTAAATCAGTCATAAAATAATGAATTTAGGTACAAAAATAGGTTAACATAATCAAAATTGTAGGTGATATGGAGAGAAGGGGTGCTTTGGTCAATCCATAATAGGGTTCTTCTCTTATTCCTGGCATTCAGATATATAGAGTGATATCAGAGCCTTATATTCCGCAGGACATAGCTATAAGCAAAAAGAGTAGCAAGTCAACAGCCAATTCAGAATACTTCCGCAAAGAAAACGTTCCAATCAATTAGGTTCAGTAAGTCCCCACTTGCCACTAAGACCTAAGAGTAGAAAGATATTCAGAGAATTAGCATAAGGACTCAGTCCTGCCCCATGAAATCCTAATTTTTCCTAGATTTCTGAACACTTATTCGAATTGACAAGTAATTTGTTCTTTTTTGAGGGGGGGGGGCAGAAGACAAAACTCGCATACGTGTCTGCATAGGAGGTGTTGATTTTGGTACTTATTTATTTTGCAGGCACTTATGGGTACTTGCATATAAATTATAACATACATACCTACAAAACAAAGAAATAAACTACGAGACAAAAGAAATAAAAAGGTTCTTTAAATCATCAAGATTTAATTACTGACTGAAATTTGATTCAAGTGAGTTCTGGGCAATAGCACAAGTTTTTTGAATTGACATCCCTGTTCTTATAGTCAAACGTTAACCAGCTATAAAATGATGACTAGTTTAACTAGAGGTAGAATAACTGGGGTAAAAAGATGAGATGTCAAATAAATTGTGGAATGAATCTGGCAAATCTATTGATAAAAAACAGATAACAAAGTGATACAATTAAAAACCTTTTTGCTAGACATTATAAAGATATATATTTTTCCTTGAGTTGCTTTTTCTCTTTTCTTTGTGTGCTTTGTTTATTTTAGGCTAGTTTCTTTCCTTTTTTTTTCCCTGTTGGTAAAGGCTTCCAGACATGAAGCCAAAACATTCAGACTCATATTATTTTTAATGAAAAAATGTCTTTCTATGCCAATAAGGCCAATACACGGTATCCAAAAAAAAAACACAATCTAAAAGGGCATATCAGTATCAGCCAGCATACTGAACAAGAACCAAGAGCTCGTATGGCACTTGTGACAAGGTCGGAACCTAAAATTGGACTCGGTACTAAAGTGATCGATTTGATTGTCCTAGCGCGTCAAGAAGCATTGAACTCGCCAAAGCACTAGAAATCCCTTCAACTCCCCCAAAGAGATCAGATCTGGTCTGCTTATGTCAATCATATATCTATAACTTGTACTTATTCTCGAGCTCACCAAAGTACTAGAAATCCCCCCAACTCCCAAAAAGAGAGCGAATCTGGCCCGTTATGTCAATCATGTATCTGGAAGTTCTGCTTATTCTTCCCATCAAGTTTCATCCCAATCTCTCCACTCTAAGAGTTTTCCAAGATTTCCAATTTCCGTTTTCACCCTTCACCCACCCCCCCCCCCATGTCCCCAGATACAATCCGAATTGAAAATGGAGCATCTGAGACATAAGATCTTTCTATATATCAAGTTTCATTAAGATCTGATCACCCATTTGTAAGATAAACATACATACATTTTCGCGATTTCCTTTCCCTGTAGTCCCCTCCCAGATGGTCGAATCGAGGAAACGACTGTTATCAAGTCAATTTATGGACGTCCCTGACACGGGTACCAATTTTCGTCCAGAAGCACCAAACTCTCCAAAGCACTGGAAATCTCCCCCCCCCCCCCCCAACTCCCCTAAAGAGAGTGGATCCGATCCGGTTATGTCAATTACGTATCTAGGACTTGTGCTTATTCTTCCCACCAAGTTTCATCCCAATCTCTCCACTCTAAGCGTTTTCCAAGATTTCCGTTTTCCCCCTCCAACCCCCCCCCCCAATATCACCGGATCCGGTCAGATTTAAAATAAACGCTATGAGACACGAGGTCCTTTTAAATACCAAATTTCATTAAGATCCAATCACTCATTTGTAAGTTAAAAATACCTCATTTTTCTAACTTTCCTGAATTAACAAAATTACCCCACCCCACCCCCAAGTCCCCCAAAGATAGCGGATCTGGTCCGGTTATGTCAATCATGTATCTAGGACTTGTGCTTATTCTTTCCATTAAGATTCATCCCAATATCTCCACTCTAAGTGTCATCAAAGATTTCTGGTTTCCCCCTCCAGCTCCCCCCAATATCACCAGACCGGGTCGGGATTTAGCATAAAAGCTCTGAGTTACGAGGTCCTTCTAAATATCACATTTCATTAAGATCCAATAGCCCGTTTATAAGTTAAAAATACCTCATTTTTTCCAATTTTTCATATTAACCAAATTAACCATCACCCCCAACTCCCCCAAAGAGAACGGATCTGGTCCGGTTATGCCAATCACGTATCTAGGACTTGTGCTTATTTTTCCCACCAAGTTTCATCCGTATCTCTCCACTCTAAGCATTATCCAAGATTTCTGGTTTCCCCCTCCAACTCCCCCAATATCACCAGATGCGGTTGGGATTGGGATTTAAAATAAGAGCTCTGAGACAAGAGATCCTTCTAAATATCAAATTTCATTAGGATCCGACCACCCTTTCATAAGTTAAAAATTCCTCTTTTTTCTAATTTTTCCAAATCAACTGTCCCTCCACTCCCCCCCCCCAGATGGTCGAATTTGGGAAACGACAATTTCTACCTTAATTTGGTCTGGTCCCTGATACGCTCGCCAGCTCTCATCGTTCTAGCTTATCTGGAAGTGCCCAAACTAGTAAAACCAAGACCAACAGACAGACAGACCAACGGACAGAAATCGCAATTGCTATATGTCACTTGGTAAATACCAAATGCCATAAGAACCTACCTTGCTGACAGAAACCAAATAAATCTAGTGGTTTACAGATATATACACATATTGATTTCCCAGTAATGGAGGGGGGGCTGATACCCCTCTAGAAAAGCAACATTTTAAGATAAAGTATAACACTCCTTCTGACACTTGACCTCTTTTGTTTCAAGAATCCAAGCAAACTAAACTGAGCTTTGGTTCTGCTTTGGTTTCCACTTCTTGGAAGACATTAAATCAGAATTGTAACCTACAATTTCTCTTAAGAAACCCTACTTTATATAGGCCATTTCTAAAGCATACAGTGGGCCATATGGAAAGAGAACTCGTGGGTATACTTTTAATCCACAAAAGAGTCAGCCAACATTTTGTGTATATCCTTGTTCTTTGGTATACATTATACTCGTAGGCAGTGATCAACATCTTCTTTTGATGGCATATAGGAAATACTTCCACTAATAAAACCAACAAAGAATTGGTGAAACTTTATTCTAATTGCCATTGAGCCATAAAACATTGCAAAAGTTTTGTCATCATTAGAATAATAATAATGATATTTTTTTGTAAACCCACTTCCAAAAGAAATGGAGCAAGCTTTATTTGGCATAAACCTTAATTTTGCTATGAAAAACAAATTAAGGTAAATTAATATGGTGGCATAGCAAACTAGTCTCCACTAGTAGCACAGGCAATACATGGGTAACACAGGCATAGCCTGGAGCTTGATCCCAGCTATCACCAGGCAAGGACCTTTGTAGCCAGAGGGTATTATTCATCTGTATAAATAGACTTTGTATAATGATACTTATTGACTAAGGAGATGCAGTAGATAACTTTTTTAAAGAAGAGCAGCATAGGTTCAGGAAGGGGAGAGGATGCATTCACCAAATGATCACTCTCAGTTTAATCATTAAGAATTTTCTAAGCAATCAGACCTTTTAGTCCTCAGTTTTATAGATTATGTGCAAGTGTTTGATTCAGATGGTAGAAAAACTTTACTAAAAATTAAATATAAAATAAGAGCTAAGCGCTCATATGGCACTCGTGACGAGGCGAGAAGAGCTAAGAGCCAAGAGATCATATGGTATGAGCTCTAACAAAATTCTATGAATAAATAGATTGATTTAAAAAGGAAAATAAGAGGCTTAATACCGGTCAAGATTTAAAATAAGAGCTCTGAGTCACAAAGTCCTTCTAAATATCAAAATTCATTAAGATCCTATCACCCACTCGTAAGTTATAAATACCTAATTTTTTCTAATTTTTCCTCTCCCTTTTGCCCCCCAGATGGTCGAATCTGGGAAAACGACTTTATCAAGTCAAATTGTGCAGCTCCCTGACACGCCTACCAATTTTCATCGCCCTAGCACGTCCAGAAGCACCAAACTCGCCAAATCACTGAACCCCTCCCCCCAACTCCCCCAAAGAGAGCGAGTCCAGTACGATTCTGTCAATCACGTATCAAGGACATATGTTTATTCTATCCACCAAGCTTCATCCCGATTCCTACACTCCAAGTGTTTTTCCAAGATTTCCCCCTCCAAATCCCCACAATGTCAAAAGATCTGGTCGGGATTTGAAATAAGAGCTCTGAGACATGAATTCCTTCTAAAAATCAAATTTCATTACGATCCGATCATCTATTCGTAAGATATAAATACTCCAATTTTCATGTTTTCCAAGAATTCCGGTTCCCCCCTCCAACTCCCCCGAATGTCAGAGGATCTGGTCGGAATTTGAAATTACAACTTTAAAGCACAAGATCCTTCTAAATATCAAATTTCATTAAGATCTGGTCACCCTTTCGTAAGTTACAAATACTCAATTTTCAAAATTACCCCCCCCCCCCCCAATTCCACCAAAGAGAGCAGATCCGGTCCAGTTATGTCAGTCACGTATCTTAGACAGGTTTCTATTCTTCCCATCTAGTTTCATCCTGATCTCACCGCTTTAAGTATTTTCTAAGATTTCCGGTCCCCCCCAACTGCCCCCCCCCCCCCCCAATTACGCTTGATCCGGTTGAGATTTAAAATAAGATATCGGAGTTACGAGGTCCTTCTAAATATGAAGTTTCATGAAGATCCGATCACTCCTTCGTAAGTTAAAAATACGTCATTTTTCTTATTTTTCAGAATTACCCCCCCCCCCCCCCGCAATTGAGCGGATCCGTTCTAATTATGTAAATCACGTATGCAAGACTACTGCTTATTTTTCCAACCAAGTTACATCCCAATCCCTCCAATCTAAGCGTTTCCCATCATTTTAGGTCTTCCCACCCCAAACTTCCCCCAATGTCACCAGATCCCGTCAGGATTTAAAATAAGAGCTTTGAGACACGATATCCTTCTAAAAATAAAATTTCATGGAGATCCAATCACCCGTTCGTAAGTTAAAAATACCTCATTTTTTCTAATTTTTCAGAATTAACCCCCCCCCCCCAACTACCCCAAAGAGAGCGGATCCGTTGTGGTTATGTCAATCATGTATCTAGGACTCGTGTTTTTTTTTTTTCACCAAGTTTCATCCTGATCCCTCCACTCTAAGTGTTTTCCAATTTTTAGGTTTCTCCCTCCCAACTCCCCCCCCCCCCAATGTCACCAGATCCGGTCGGGTTCAAAATAAGAGCTCTGAGCCACGATATCCTTCTAAATATCAAATTTCATTGAGAACTGATCACCCGTTCATAAGTTAAAAATACCTTATTTTTTTTATTTTTTCAGAAATACCCCCCCCCCAACTACCCAAAAGAGAGCGGATCCGTTTCGTTTATGTCAATCATCTATCTAAGACTTGTCTTTATTTTTCCCACCATGTTTCATCCCGATCCCTCAACTCTAAGTGTTTTCCAAGTTTTAGGTTTCCCCCTCCCAACTCCCCGCCCCCATCATCAGATCCGGTCGGGATTTAAAATAAGAGCTCTAAGACACGATATCTTTCTAAACATCAAATTTCATTGAGATCCACTCACCCGTTTGTAAGTTGAAAATACCTCATTTTTCTAATTTTTAAGAATTACTCCCCCCCCCCCTCAACTACCCCAAAGAGAGCAAATCAGTTCCGATTATGTCAATCATGTATCTGGGACTTGCGCTTATTTTTCCCATCAAGTTTCATCCCAATCCCTCTACTCTAAGTGTTTTCCAAGATTTTAGGTTTCCCCCTCCAACTCCCCCCAATGTCATCAGACCCAGTCGGGATTTAAAATAAGAGCTCTGAGACACAATATCATTCCAAACATCAAATTTCATTAAGATCCAATCACCCGCTCATAAGTTAAAAATACTTCATTTTTTCCATTTTTTCCGAATTAACCGGCCCCTACTCCCCCCCCCCAGATGGTCAAATCGGGGAAACAACTATTTCTAATTTAATCTAGTCTGGTCCCTGATACGCTTGCCAAATTTCATTGTCCTAGCTTACCTGGAAGTACCTAAAGTAGCAAAAACCGGGACTTTAGATTTTCCCCCTCCAACTCCCCCCAATGTCATCAGATCCGGTCGAGATTTAAAATAAGAGCTCTGAGACAAAATATCATTCCAAACATCAAAATTCATTAAGATCCAATCACCTGCTGATAAGTTAAAAATACTTCATTTTTTCTATTTTTTGCAAATTAACCGGGCCCCCACTCCCCCCCCCAGATGGTCAAATCGGAAAAACGACTATTTCTAATTTAATCTGGTCTGGTCCCTGATACGCTTGCCAAATTTCATCGTCCTAGCTTACCTGGAAGTGCCTAAAGTAGCAAAACCAGGACCAACAGACAGACAGAATTGGCGACTGCTATATGTCACTTGGTTAATACCAAGTGCCATAAAAAACAAATTTTTTCAACTAAAAGTAAGGAGCAACCACTCCAATGTAGATAGCCTCCCTAACAAACTTCCTGAACTGTTCTTTCATTTGATTATGAAATAATTAGGTGTTGCAGCAATTACAGAAGTTATGTGAAAAAAACACCTTGTCAGCCTTATCACCTGAAGAAATTGAAATCAATGGTTACCAACTCTTATTGAACCTTATAGAGCGTTCTACAGAGGAGTGTGCTTATGTGTAAGAGATAGAATTACAGGTTAGTGTCAATCACCTTAACTCTCTGACTCTTGATTGGAATGAGTCTATTTGGATTAAAATACACAACCAAAGATCCTCAATAGTCATTTATCAATAGTTGCTTGTAGTTGTTTACACTCCAAACTCACAGCTGTGGGCATTAACATAGAGCTTGCTGACTGGCTAATGGACTTACTTTGTGGCAGAATGCAAAAGGTTCAGCTCTTTACCGCAGATGGAGAGAAGGTCTATTCAACACCTTGCCAAGTTCTGAGTGGTGTCCCTCAAGAAAGCATTCTTGGACCAACCTTATTCCTCATCTACATCAATGAACTAGTAGCTGAAACAAAAAACCACCTGAATCTTTATGCTGACAACTCCAAGCTATTTGGCACAGACAGCAGTAGCCTACAAGCCAATCTTAACAAAATTCAAGCATGGGCAGATAAGTGGCTTCTGTCCTTCAACATCTCAAAGTGCGTCACTCTTCATTTAAACTGTGGTAATCTGCAGCACCAGTACGCTATGTACAATTGCTAAACATCATTGACAGTCTTGCTTCCTAGCTCTAGAAGTTGTTAAGTTTAAAATTCCATAAACACACTGCCTAAGCAGTTTTGGAAGCAAACACAAATTTGGGACTCCTGAAAAGACCTGTCAGTAGTTGATCCTCCACAGTTTTCTGAAACTATACAAAGCTCTGGTCAGGCCAGTCCCGAATTTTGGAATATTTCTTGCTGGTCCTCTCTACAAGAGTGACATCCAGCTTGTTGAAGGTATCTAAAGGAGAGCCACCAAATGTATCAACAGTTGACACAGTCAGCCCTACTGCAGTAGATTAGAATCTGCTAGCCTCCCAACACTTGTTTTTCAGTGTAGGCGTAATGACATGATGCTCACCTACAGGTACATCTAGTAAGTGGACCAGAAGCTGTTCACCTTCTCTCCCAATCAAAGACAAACACACAAGGACTTCCCAAAAAACTGTTCAAATCTACTGTTAATGCCAAGGTCTAATTAGATTTTTTCAGCCAGTGATTGGTGAACAATCGGAATCAACTAAGCCAAGAGACAATTTCCACAACCTTCCTGAGGAATTCAAAAAGAGGCTCAACAAAAAATAGGAGGCCAAACCATGGAGATTCCAGTGGGAAAACCCCTCCCAGCCCTCAATACCATAACACTCTTGGAACACAATAGAGAGTCAGCTTGGAGAATGATGTGGCTTGTCATATTCAACCATCTTGCACACCCAATCTAAAGTTGCTGTTGTGCAGCAGTGCCAACTCTAAATTGCTGGAGAATGGTTCTTGAACCACACTTACCATGTGATCACTGTTACCAAGTGGGCTTAAATTGCATCTCTCCAGCACTCTCTAGTCCTGATGGTTTGTTGCTTGACCTTGAACCAATGACCAGATCTATTGCCATTATCAACTATGGAGCATCACAGTTCTTGCAACTAATTTGCTCCTAAGTAAAAATTAAGGTAATAGTTTTGAATATGGTTAAAAGAAGCCCCAATGCTCCCAGTGTTTAGACTCTGGATCTGCTTTTCCTGCTATGCTATCTCTGATGATGTCTGACTTTGCAAATTCAGATCTTGTCCATCTGCGGGATTTTAATCTTCCTGAAATTCAATGGATTGATGAATTGGGTTTCTATGGTAGATATTCTCCAATACTCTTGATCTAGTAATTCTCAGCAATCCAGACCTTTTTACTAGGAATATGACATAAACATCCACTGGTAACAGTAAACAAGTTGTAATTATTTTGGAGCTATTTTGCCTACTGCACAATCATCTTCTAAACAACAAAAATATATTGATTACAGGCTAGTCTCTGAAAGACTTTTCAGTAAATTAACACTCAACACTGACAACTTGAAGCTTCTCAGACCATCCTTGTCATATGAAGATCACCCCCTTCTACAAAACAATCTAGACTGCTTGTCAATGGGCTGAGGCTTGGCTTCTTGAATACAATTTTACCACTTACCAAGATATTCATTTTGGCTAAATGAATCCTTGAAGTTGGAAAGCCTCTAGCCTCCCCATATTTTAAAAATGTAGGCTATTCCATAAAAGATGGAAATACATGGACAACATGTTGATCCTTGAAGTATGTCATAGTGGCCCCTTTGGAATCCTGATCCAAGTTTTGGATGACACAAAGAATCTAATTGTAAACATTAAATTAAGTACTGTACTTTTAAATTGAACATAATGATCATATACTTCCTAAAGTCCACTCCCATTTTTCTAGACTTCATCTCACCAAACATGTCAGTGAAACAAGTTAAACTCCTTTGGGTCATAGTTTGAATAACCTTAAGAGAGATATACATGTTTCAAATTCAGTACTGTTAAACAAACAAATTCATTGCTATCCTTGAATAAATTTGATTGCCTAAGGGTGCAATCCCTCCATGTTTACCTGTCTTTTGTCAGATCATTATTGGAATACACATGTCTGATGACATGTGTTACCAAAGTTAAGTTGGTCCAGAAGCATTTATTAAGCATCATTTTTAAAGACAGTAAAATCCATGCTTTTTCCTCAATAAATCTGCACACCTTAGCACTTTGAAAGAAAGGAGGAATAGTATTTGCTCCTGTTTTACTGGATCTGCCCTCTCTAATATGTAACACCAAGAACATTTTCCCTGGTTTTCACAACCCTGCTAAACCCCATCTTCCCTTTGGAGCCCCCTCAGTAATCTCAACTTTCTGGCCAACCCATGATGTTACCCACAGATTCTCTGTCACAGAGCACCTTAACAATTTTTGAGGCCTATTCAAAACTCAATAGGACTCTGTTGTCTCATTTTTTTTATTTCTTATAAATTGTCCTCTTATATTGTCATTCTTGTATTTTTCTTTGTTTTGCTCCTTTCTAATGTAGTCTAAACTCTAACTTTTAATTTCTTCTTTGACCCAAGCCTTTTTTTTTATCAATTGTTTCTCTGCTGATGTTTGACTTAGATTATGCTTATGATTTGTTTTTGATATTTTGTACTTGAAATGTGAATTCAGTTAACCTATTCTTTTTAGCTTGTGATAGTTGTTAAAAATTTTCATGGGAGGGAGTATAGAGAGAAACTTTGAAGATTGGGGTGGAGAAAAACAGGCACAACTATGTTGGCCATAAACAGCTTGGTGCAGCAGTGAGTTTTAGTAGTGGGTTTATTGTAGCACAGGGAACCCAACCTTATTAGGGTGAGGGGTGCAATTGTAAAAGCAATGATCACTATATTTGGAAAGAACATTGAATGAGGAATTTAATTGTACAGCCTAGTTTATTTGTCAAAAGTCTAGAGTAGGGGCTATTAAGAAGGAAACATGTTAAGAAAACAATTCTTACTTCATGATATACTGAACAATTTTAGGCCTAGTTAACACATTTTGACTGCAATTCCATTATACTTTACTCCTACCCCCCCCCCCCAACTCCTAGCAAGCAAATACATAGCCCAAATTATATATTTTCCATGTATTCTATTAATAAGTCTCTCTTGTTTCAACTCATGTAGGTATATCTGGAAATTGGTCAACTGTGATGAAACAGGAGCCAGAAAAACAAGTGACATGTGGCAGAATGTATGGGAAATAGTCTGTAGTCTATAGGGCGTATATGTAGTCTATAATCAGCCGGAAAATAAAGAGCCAGAAAAACAAGTGACAGGTGGCAGAATGTATGGGAAATAGTCTGTAGTCTATAGGGCGTATGTGTAGTCTATAATTAGCCAGAAAATAAAGAGCCAGAAAAACAAGTGACAGGTGGCAGAATGTATGGGAAATAGTCTGTAGTCTATAGGGCGTATATGTAGTCTATAATTAGCCAGAAAAACAAGTGACAGGTGGCAGAACGTATGGGAAATAGTATGTAGTCTATAGGGCGTATATGTAGTCTATAATTAGCCAGAAAAACAAGTGACAGGTGGCAGAATGTATGGGAAATAGTCTGTAGTCTATAGGGTGTATATGCAGTCTATAATTACAAAGGAGCAAAAAAATACAAGAATGGCAATATAAGAAGACAATATACAAGAAATAAAAAAAAGAGACAACTGAGTCCTATTGAGTTTTGAATAAGCATCAAAGATTGTTAAGGTGCTCTGTGACAGAGAACCTGTAGGTAACATAATGGGGTGGCCAGAAAGTTGAGATTACTGAGGGGGCTCAAAAGAAAAGATTAGGTTTAGCAGGGTTGTGAAAACCAGGGAAAATGTTCTTGGTGTTACATATTAGAGAGGGCAGATCCAGTAAAACAGGAGCAAATACTATTCCTCCTTTCTTTCAAAGTGGTAAGGTGTACAGATTTATTGAGGAAAAAGCATGGATTTTACTGTCTTTAAAAGTAGTCTGTAGTCTATAAATTCAGGCTATAGGGCGAAATTTACCAAACTTATGTGCAACTAAAACCCTCACATCTTGTTACCAAAGAGGAATTGGGAGGAATTATATATATAATAGAAAAGCTAGTAATCTAAGCTATACATCAATTCAGTTATTATTAAAACTGTTTAAGATCAAATATTTGAAATTATTAGTTTATTAACTTACCTACAAGGACCTCTTTTTGGAAATACCAATTATCCTATTATGATGTAGGCTATATATAAATTTAGTGTTTCAGTTTTAGGTAAATGTATCACAGTTCAAATAATTGACTTACCAATAAAGTGAACATACCATTTTATGCCTTTTTTATGCTCTTTATGAATATAATAATTGCTTCTATTTCAAATTCAGATTTAAGCACTTTTTGAACTCTTAAATATGACAAATTTCCAATTAAACCATGAGTTATCAGTTGTTTTTGACAAACAAATACTACATTTTTTCAGTGCTGCTTTCTTGGTTGTTTTTGACAAAATAATACTATATTTCTCAGTGCCAAAATTATTTATTGTTAGGTTAGGCCAAAATGTGCTTAAATTTGAATTTGCAATAGAAGCAATTATTACATTCATATAGAGCATAAAAAAAGGCATTGAGTAGTATGTTCACTATATTGGTAAATCAATTATATGAACTGTGATAAATTTACCCAGTTTTATTCACATATTAACAGAAAGCTAACTTTCTTCTGATTCTAAAAATGCAACTTTGATTGCTTAATAGGCTATTTATTCTATAAACCTCAAATATTAAATATAATTTTGTTTATTCCTTGTCAAAATAGACTAAAATTTTTATTGATGCTGACAAATTATTGGTTAAAATTTGACCAAGAAGGTGGGGTTCTTGTTACTGCCCTCACATTGCATAATGCTGTAGCAAAATGGGGCAAAAACACATTGCTATTTTTCTGGAATCCAAATAAAAGTGATCTTTCCTGAAAAGAAGTCTTTTACCCTATTTCTGCACATTAGGGAAACTGGGAGTGAAGTATAGTGAAGCTGCAGTCAAAATGTGTTAGCTAGGCTACAACTGTTCTGCATATTACTAAGTTAGCATGTTTCCTTCTCAATATCCCCTACTCTATACCTTTACAGTTACCTTTTCTCATCTGATTTCTGCAGTATAATATAGACTAGGCTACCTAGACCAAACAATCTAGGCTAGGCCAAAGGATAGCCTAAAGAGACAACTAGCCCTCAACTCAAGACTGTCCAAAGGCTTCCAAAACTATAATATAATTCAAGTAAACAATTGATAATCGCCATTAAATATCTACCAAGTTGTTTCAGAATATCTAATGATGCTCCTTTAAAAGAGGTCAGAACAGGGGAATCTTTAGCCTTGAATAATCTTTTCTTAAATTATATTTAATTGCCTGTTTATAAGATGTCTCTTCTGTACTTTTGCCCAAAGACGAAGTGTGATCAAAGTGAGAAATATCCTGATAGTGTCAAACTAAAATCAATCCCCAGTGATAAAATATACTACTATGAACCTGAAAAACCAACATAAATTATTATTCTAGATTCCTAATATGTTTTGGTTCTCAGTAGGTCCAATACGATAATGAAGTTCATTCTTAGGGTACAGATATTATCTTTTGCACGGTAATATCTTTAGGATTGTTTTCGAAGTCTCTCGTTTTTCTGTTTTAGTAGGCTGTGAAGCTCTAGCAATGATACATGGGTTTTTCAAGTCTATTTATTTAAAAAGGAAGTGTTTAAAGAAGATAAAAAAATGTAAGAAAAAAGAACCATATTAAACTTGCAACAAGAGAACGTAAAGTCCTATAATGATCCGAACTTAAAACAAACAGAAATTATTATCAATAAATAATTAAGCATTCTCTTTCCACTTTTCCCTAAAGTCACCAGTCTTCTGTATAAGGGATTTATGCGTCCTAAGCTTAAATTCGGAATGTCTCTAGCCTCCCTTTACTTTAAAAAAAGACATAAAAGTGTTAGGAGATGTGCAGAGACGTTCCACTAAAGTGATATCCGGCATGCTGGAACTTTCCTTCCCTGTAAGACTAGCAAAGCTGAAACTCACAACTTTTTTTTATGGGAAAAAAATAAGTGATGACATTTTACCCTATAAGTTAATAAGGGCTAATACACTCCCAGCATTATTTCCCTTTGTTGATCCAGACTCAATTCTTTTTCACAAGAATCATCAACAGTTGGAATAAACTCTGAACATTGTGGACATGTTCAAGCGAAGACTCGATTCGGACTGCTCTTCCAGGGGGTGTAGACTCATATGGGAAACTATGGATAAGCACAGTGCATCTGGTCACTAAGAATCATAAATACAACTAAAATTGTCAACTTCAAGGAGAAATCATTAGATTGCTCCAAGCTTTAATTTAAGGTAATTTAAGATAAATAAATAAAATCCTAAGCGAATAAAAATTAAAATAAATCATCAAGTCAAACATAAAAAGGGATACTCTTTTGTATGAATGATTGAATCATAAAACGAATATTAATTACTACTAATAAGAATTAGGCTACTGTCCCCTAAGTTTTTTTAGTTCCATAGTACCCCGAGATATTTTTTAAAATATAGATGAAAGGGCAATATTTTTTTGATTTTTAAGTTGAAAATACCAAAATCACATATTTTTGTGATCGTCTCATAGGAGACAATCGAAAGAAAAACACAAAATTACCCTCCCCCTCCTAGATTTTGAATTATGAATTTCGCCTCCAACCTACCATCATTATTTTTGGCAATAGGCATCATCGATAATTTCACTAAATATTAAAATTGTCCAAGAAATGACAGGTAATAATAGAATATGTCTTTTACATATACGAGCGTAAAATTCTAATTGTTTAGAAAATGTTCTTTTCAAATTCAAAATAAAACAGGATAATATACGATATCATGAAACCCAGGAACTAAAACTGTCTTACTGTTGGAGAAATTTGAACGTATTGGCCGGGAACGACGAACGAGAAAAACTGATTTAGTCTTAGAAAATGTACTTCATCCAACAATACACTCGAAGAAGATTAATGTAGCAAAAGTAAAGGAACAATTTTTACAACATAACGGCTTTTTGGATGGATCCAAATAAAAAGGAGAAAGTAACTCAGCTATGCTATGATAGCAATGGTAAAGAACCCTTCCTTACCGTCAAAAAAGCTACTGACCTGATTTGTATGTTTCAAGGAGGGTTAAGACAAAAACAGCCACATTTTAATTGACAAGAAAACAAATTGTCTTGGCTGGTGGAAAAATTTTTACACTTTCATCAGGAAAGCCCTACAAGAGAATTGGGACAGTCTTGTCGAAGTATATGTGATGGAGTAAAACAGCCAAGGAGGAGGACTAGCAAAACAAAATATGCAGTTTCGACCTATACCCCAGGAACTCGGTGACAGTAAAATGTTAAGCTGGATGACGACACTAAGTAGAAAATGGAAAAACCAGTCTGTACTAGGTTCACTATGATAAAAAGCCCTCATCTACCGGCAGAAAAACTGCTCATATAAACTTTCTGTTTCAAGAAAGACTAAGACAAATACAAGCAATAAAAAAAAGCAATCAAGCTTAGACAAAGAACCTTCAACATAAATTAGAAGGTTTTATATGCCTGATCTGAAGAACAAATAACAGGCAATGGAAAATAGAACACAGAAGAATGAAACATATTGGAATCGAAAACCGATGATCAGGTTTTCAAAATCATTCAATGAATATACCGTCCAAGAAAATATTCAAATAATCGGTGGCCGTGAGGTCCATAGCTGTGCTCAAAGGAAGAGTCTTCTCTTCCAGACGAAATTATGAACTAGACGAATAAACTAAAGAAACAATATTTCCTACCCAAAGGAAGAACCATGTAGTATTTCCAGAATTATTGTAATTAGGAAGCTAAGAGGGTTGGATGGAACCAACTTTTCCTAGCTGAAAGTAAGGAGCGACATTAAAACTTAGAACAAACGGAAATTATTCCGTATATGAAACGGGCTGTCCCCTCCTCAACGCCTCATTCTTTACAGTAAAGTTTGACTCTTTGTCACAACTCTACTTTTTAAAACAATACAAACTTTAGCGTAAAGAGCCAGGTGTTGAAGAGCGGACAGCCCCTTTCATATACGGAATAATTTCTGTTCGTTTTAAGTTTTAATGTCAGTCCTTACTTTCAGTTAAGCAAACTTGTGTTTTTATTTAATTTATGAACGTTTGTCAACCCATGCAGGTTTGAATTTGGCTCACCGTACATGAAAAATTAAAAATGAAATTTGCATATAAATCTTGGCAGATTTATTCCTTATATGATGGGTTGCCCCCTCCCCAATACCTTCCTCTTTAAGTTAAAGTTGTTAGAACTTTTGAAAAAGCTTCGTATTTCATAAAACAGCCCCCGTGTTTCAGTAGAAGCTCTTAAAAAAATTTCAAACAGTCAAACTTTAGCGTAAAGAGCAAGGTGTTGTGGAAGGGGCAACCCATCATACATCGAATAGTTTATATTCGTTTTTCAAATAATGCCAGAAAATCTGGCTCGCCCTTTATGAAATAAATCCGTCCCCCTTACAAGCAACTCCTCCGTAGAAATTTCATCCAACGTAAATTGTCCCCCCCCCAGTCAAATTTCCTTCAGACATTTCCATACTCGCTGAGAATTCCCTTTCCCTGTAAAATTGTTTGCGGACGATTCAGCCACAAAAATTCTCCTTAGCATTCTTTCATTTGAATAAGACTTTAATCTCTAATGGATTTCTCGATCACTTCAGAAATGCTCCCTTCCATAAAAATTATTCCCTACAAATCAAAACGCGCGGAAAAAGCCCTTGGATAATTCCTCTGGATCATCTGCACATGAAAAATATGCTCAAGAAAATATAATAAAATTAAAAAAAAGAATTTCGCATAGTAATTCTGTCAAATCCCTCCAATGTATCATTTCTCCTGGAATGTTAACCCCCAGAAATTTCCCTCCACAAGGAAGATTCTCCCGATAGATAATCTAACGATATGATTTTCATCAAGATTTGAATTTTAGGGGCTGTTTACCCTAACCCAGAAATCATGCAAATTTTCTCAGGTTTGTAACTTCTGATGCGCAACACTAAACTCAACGAATCTTATATATTTGGAATCAGCATAATTAATTCATTCTTTTGATCTATTGATCTATTTTATCTATTGATATTACAATCCCGTTTTTTTAAAGTTTGGTTCGAGCCGAGGCGCTCCTTACTAGCAGTTTTGTACCACGAACTGTTTGATCAATTTACGTTTCGAGCAGTTTCTTTTTTTCTGTACATTAATTGTTTTTCACAGATCCAAATATTATTTTTAAAAATTAAAGAGCTGCTTCAAAATAACGAATTTTCTTTCTTAAATTGAAATTTAAACATCAATTTTTCTGCTTTTGTGGGAAACTCACCCAAAATGGGAACTTTTGAAATTTAAAGCGTCCTTCTGAAATAGCACAACTTAAGGGACATTCACAAATTTCATTACTATCAGAAACATTTCCCCGTATACTAGATTAGCATTGACTTTCTTCTTTTTTCTGGTTTAAAATTTAGAAATACGCTGTTCAAAAAAACATATTGTCGTCTGCTAAGCACAAATGCACTTTCTTTATAGAGTTAAATAGTTTCTTAGCATACACTTTATTTCATTTTATTTTTGTTCAGGTATTTTGGAGGATTTGTGACAAGGATTGTCAAACCTACTTTTTTGTGTGACTTACTATTGTTGCTTTTAATGTTACAAAAAATACAATGTTTGAAACCAAATGGTTTTTAGTAAATTCCAGGTCTTAGATAATTTAAGAGGGTGGCAAGAGTACTACTAGAAGTAATTTCAGCTTGTTTTAAATTTGATTGAAAGTTCATTTAATATCTGTAAATTTAAGGTTGTGCTTATTTAGTTCAACAAGACCATTTATTTTAATTTATATTCTTATAAAAATTATTTGTTTGTTCATCGTGGTTACTTTTTGTTATAGATTTGAATTATTAAATGAGTTTATTTCTACTATCTTGAGGCTTCAACATCGCTCTTTACTTTCCTTTTTTTTAAACTTCATTTGTCGCAACACTTACAAATAAACAAGACAGCTTAAACTATTTGCAAGAAACTATTTTCTCATGCAGTAAGCTTAGTATTTTTTTTTTCTTTCTTATGATTTTATTATATATAAATAAATATATATTCTTTGACAACTATTTCTTCATTATAGCCGCATAAATAATCGCTATGCATATTCGAATATTGTGTCATTTAGTTACAATAAATCTACCATTTTGTTTTTCTTTTCAAATTTCACAATAGTCTTTAAAAAGTGTACTCTGGTGACACAGATTCGTTTTTTCTTCATCTCTCTGTTACACAAAATGGCTCATTGATGAAGGATGCAGTAAAAATGTTAAACCTGTAATATCAAGTTGGTCCCTGACATCAGTTGAAACGCAGAAAATAAAAACGGGGTTGAAAACATTTGTAAGCTTAACCTTTTGTCTGCTCCTTTTGAAATCAAATGAAATTTACCATGAGCAAGAGTTTTTGTGATACATGACTGGCTAGCATCTCATAACTAAATTTAACAACTCAGTACAATCCATCATCAACATTTTTAAACTAGGCTCTTCGCTACACCAACTTCAGCGACTTTAGCGACATTAAAGTCGGAGTTTCACACCGACTTTAATGGCTTTACAGATCACACAGAAATGTGCCTTTTTGTTTGAAAAGGCATATGTGTGAACCAATGGCTTTGTGTTAAATGCACTTGTTATTTGAATGTTCTTGAAAGGCATATTTAAGCACATAGAAATGTACTATGTACATACTTAATTACTAACAGCACAGACTCCAGATTAATATTTTGTAGAATCTGAGCTCTTTTGACAAATTGGAAACTTCCCAATATGGTTTTGTGAAGATGAAGCATAGACCAGTATGAAAATGAGTTAGAAAATACTTTGAATTTCCCAACTGATATTGGATTTTCATTATATCGAATGTTATTGAAAGAAAATTGGCGTTTTTTCCAAGAATAACAATTACATTATTGAATTGCAAGTAGTCGAATAATGTTTTAAAATTTGAAGAACGGCTAAATTACCATATATTTAAAAGGTGTTCGAGAATTTTGTGTAAGGTCTATTTTTTTGTTTCTTTCTGTAGGAGATCGACAAATGGAGACGTACCCTATGACTGTGTCAGTCCTTAGCGGGAAAAAAGTCTTTTTACGCCAATGCGGACTTCCTTTGCCTGCCAGGCTTTCTGAATGAAGGCGGATGAAAATAGGAAATCTTTTAAATAGTTCGTGTCTTAAGCTATATATCTTGCCTCAAAAGATCTAGAAAGCTTGGGTTTGTTTTATCTTTAATCTTCAAACCTTTTTTCTTAAGACAATTTCATTTATTTCTTTATTTAATTGTGTTCTTTGCAAACTCAGTTTTGCAAAATGGATGAATGAAAGACAATTTGTAGGAGGATGGGTTAAGGACTGAAGTGGAAAAGATATGGCCTAAAGTGGCTACCACCCAGATATTTTGTTCAAATGATATTTCATTTGCTTGTCTTAACCTGGAGTATTGACAATTTTGGATAGCAAAGAGTAACTAAGTTGTAAGTCTAGGTTATGCTTTGCTAGGCCTATTCCTTATCCCTAGATCTATGGGAGGACCTTTGTTCATTATGCTGGGCTTGACCAAGACTTGTTAGGTCCTGGTCTGTAATAGGGTTTGCCATTTGAGACCTCTGTAACAAACAAACATCTTATATTTCTGTATACTAGGCCACCCTACAAATCATAGGCCTTAGCCTACTATCATTGATAAGTAAACCTAGGTTATCATTTATGGTCATTCCAATTTTCAAATTCTAGGGGCAAAATAAATTTGGCATTTTTTCAGTTTTTAAATGAAAATATTCTTTGGTAGGCTAGTAGCCTACCCCAGTTACTCAGGCAATAGGGCGTACCTAATCTTGGATAGGCCTAAACGTGTGTATCTAAGCCTACATGCTAGCATAGGCTATAAATGTTGACAGTATGCTCCTTATAATGGATATGATCTATATAGTACTAGATAGTTAGGGTTGTCTGATTTATGAAACTGGAATAGGGTAAAAAAACCAGTATCCAATTGAACAAAAATATCTAATATTAAAACTCGCACACCTTGTTACCAAATCGGAATTGAGAAGAATTGTATATATCAATGAATAGCTAAAATTTTAAGCTATGCATCTACTAGCCTACTGCTAACAACTCTCCTCAGCACCAAGCTGCTGGAGCCCAACACAGCTACACTTACTCATCCTCCATCCCAATATGTTGAAAGCCTCTCTCTTTAACCCTCCCAGGTAGTTCCTGCAAGCTAGGCATCAATATGCTCATTATTAAAATTATCTGAGATCAAATTCTTGAAATTATTAGGCTAGTTTATTGAATCACTTACAAAGACCTCAGTAAATTTATGACAGTTCATATAACTGACCTACCAATAAAGTGAACATTCTGCTCAATGCCTTTTTCTATGTTCTTTACAAATATAGTAATCACTTCTACCATAAGTTCAAATTTAAGCACTTTTTAACCTAACCTATCCTTATTATAAATAATTTTAACACTGAGAAATGTAGCATTATTTTTTTGTAAAATTCTAGTTAATTGACTTCTTGCCATCTCAGAAAGGGTTTAGGGTAGGAAAAAGAAACTTTCAGGGATGGGTCTACAGGCTAAAATGTGTCCCAGGAAAGTATTTTAAAGTACCCACCTCCACTCCTTCTCTCTCTAGAGGGCCCTGAAATTTGCCTACATGACAGGTCTATAACTATTGAAATTTTGACAAAACGACATTTTATCTTAATTTTCAGTTACTAGTTGCTTTTTCTCTGCCTTTAGTTTTGTAAATGCAATTCCTGTTATTTCAGTAGAATTCTGAGCCATATCATTTTTTTTTCAAAATTTAGGAAATATATTTGCATATCTTTAAAACCTTATAAAATGAAATTAAGCAAAGTTATGAAGCTGAAAACAATTTTGTTGTACTTCAATTAAATATATTTGCATATCTTTAAAACCTTATAAAATGGAATTAAGCAAAGTTATGAAGCTGAAAACAATTTTGTTGTACTTCAATTAAGCAGAAGATCTATTTTGCAAGGTTTCACTTTTATAACACATATTTTCAAAGGTCATCAAGGGTCACAGCCCTCTAGAGGGAGAAGGAGTAGAGGTAGTTGCCTTAAAATACCTTCCCAGGACATACCTTAGTCTGTAGATTAATCCCTGAATGTTTCATTTTTCCTAACCTAAACTGTTTCTGAGATAGCAAGAAGGCAATTAACTACCTAATTTTTTTGAAGATGATGGAAAAAAATGGCACTAAGAAAATATAGCATTATTTTGCAGAAAATTAGCAATAACTCATACTTTAATTGAAAATTTGTCATTCTCAAGAGCTCAACAAGTGCTTAAATTTGAATTTGCAGTAGAAACAATTATTATATTCACAAAGAAGATAAGAAAGGCATTGAGTGGTATGATCACTTTATTGATAAGTTAGTTATATGAACTGTTATAATTTTTAGAAAATTTGTCATTTTTAAGAGCTCAAAAAGTGCTTAAATTTGGATTTACAGTAGAAGCAATTATTAAATTTATACAGAACATAAAAGAAGGCATCAAGTAGTATATTCACTTTATTGGTTAGCTAGTTATATGAACTGCTATAATTTTACCAGAATATAGTATTATTTTGTCAAAAATGACCAAGAAAACAGCATTGAGAAAATATATGTCAAAATCAAGTGATAACTCATACTTTAATTGAAAATTTGTTGTTTTTAAGAGCTCAGAAAGTGCTTAAATTTGAATCTGCAGTAGAAGCAATTATTATAGGCCTATAATAATTGAGAATTATTATAGGCCTATAATAATAAAGAACATAAACAAGGCATCAAGTGGTATGTTCACTTTATTGATAAGTCAGTTATATGAACTGTCATAATTTTACTAGGACCTATTTTACTAGGACCTCTTTTGGAAGTACCAATTATCCTATTTTGATGTATATACCCTTTCAGTGTTTCAGTTTTATTCACATATTAGCAGAAAACTGATATTTTTCTGATTCTAAAAATGTAACTTTCATTGCTTAAGATTTATTCAACAAATCACAAATAGTCAATATTTTTCTTTCTTTTCATTTACTTGTCAGAACAGAGACCATATTTTCAATCTATGCTGACAAATTATTGGTGAAAAATTTACCAAAAAGGCAGGGCTCTTGTTACTACCCTCACTTTGCATCATGTTGTAGTGAAATAGAGGTGGTCCAGAAACCTGTCTATATATTTTTCTGGGATGCCAAAGAAAAGTGGTCTTTCTCAAAATGAGGTCTTTTACCCTAGTTAGGATTGATTGACTACAAACATGGAAAACATGTTTTAACATTTAAACTTAGCCTAAACAAAAGTTGTCCCTACATCCTACAGTAAAAGATCTCTTTTTGGGAAACACTGCTTTTCTTTGGCATTCCAGAAAAATAGCAATGGATTTTTTGACCACCCCTATTTTACTACAGCATGGTGCTTTGTGAGGGCAGCAACAAGAAGAAGAGGGCATTAAATGCATAAACTAACCATTGCTGTTTGTGCTGTTGCACTGGTGATTTCTCTTCTCATTAAAATTTGATGTGCACAAACACATAAAAAAATACAGCAATGGTTAGTTTGCATATTTAATATATGCTATGCTTTACCCCCACCCCCCTGATGTGCAAATATATAGCCCAAATTTTGGAATGACCCCATATATAGGTCATTTTTAAGAGGTCAAAAAGTGTTTAAATCTGAATTTGCAGTAGAAGCGATTATTATATTTGTAAACAGCATTAAAGAAGGCATTGAGTGGTATATTCACTTTATATGAAAGCCAGTAATACTGTTTGCACCAATTTTACCAAAAGGTCTTTTACCCTAGTTATGATTGATTGACTACAATCTAGGAAAACATGTTTTAACATTTAAGGTGGATCTCCGAGGTTTGAAGCCAATGCTATTTTCCAATAGCAGTGAAATGCGTATTAACAACAGACACGAGCAGATTCTTTGATGAAAAAATTACTGTGGCTTCATTGAAAGCTTTGACATGAATAGGCCGAACAAATTTGCATTTTTTTTCATTAGAGCTTCATAAAAAATTAATTAGTGGGGACACCTCTAATTTTTAAAAGTAGAAATAAAATCACTTTTAGAAGACGTAGAGAATTGTAAAGTAGCCTCTCCATTTGCCACAAGATTTCAAAAATTTTGGCCGTGAATTTTTTTTTTATTATCATCAGTTTCCTTTAAAATTTGCCATTTAAGATATTCTTCCTTTACTGTTTAAAAGGGTTGTACTAATCATATAGCCTTGATTTTTGTGTCGTTTTGTAGATCTTATACCGACAAATAATCCCAAAGATTGTTAAGTTTGTAGTTATAAAAGATGATTTTTAGCAATAATTCTTAGTATTCAAGATCTCCTCCTTTCTCATTGGCTTAAGCACTCCTTCAGGGGTTTGCCAGAATATCATTAAGAATGTTGACATCTCTTTAGCATTAAGACCAGATTTAAAAGGAAGTTGAAAACATGTATAATTGGCAACAACACCTTGAGGCAATATCATTTTAACACCATACGAATTGGAATTTGTTAGGTTACAAAGCAGATAACAGTTTGGCTTTACAAGTAAAGAAACACCGATTGTAGGCCTTTAAAATGTATGAACATTATTTTTAAAAAGAATATTATTCTTAAAAACACATCATTTTAAACATTATTGGCCTTTAAAAGTAAAGAAACACCGATTGTAGACTTATAAAATGTATGAACATTATTTTAAAAAAAGCAAATTATTCTAAAAAACACATTATTTTAAACATTATTGGCCTTTAAAAGTAAAGAAACACTGATTGTAGGCCTATAAAATGTATAAACATTGTTTTTAAAAAGAACATTATTCTTAAAAACACATTATTTTAAACATTATTGGCCTTTAAAAGTAAAGAAACATCGATTGTAGGCCTATAAAATGTATGAATATTATTTTTTAAAAGAACGTTATTCTTTAAAACACATTATTTTAGACATTATTGGCTCTTGAAAGTAAAGAAACGCCGATTGTAGGCCTATAAAATATACGAACATTATTTTTTAAAATCTAAAGTTGTAGGATATTCGTCCATTTTAGTTCCACGGGATCTCATTTTATTCCTAATAGTGCCTTATCTTAGAATATTTTGGTTTTTCCCCATCATCTCATATAGTTGATGATTTATAAGCTCGTTCATAAATGACTGATTACCCCGGTTTGGAACCGGGGTAATCATATACTTTGCTTTACGGAGTAATGCATATACTTATTAAATTAATGTCATTTAAAGTGATATGTTCCTGAAGGTACATAATAAACATTAGGCACCCTTGCCCTGGGGTCATAAATACAGGTAAGGGAGGAAGGAAACCCCTTAGGGGTATTTAATAAATTTTTGAAACTACTTATATTTATATAGTATTCATCAAAAACAAGAGCTAAAAGCTCATATGGCACTTGTGACAAGGTCAAGAAGAGCCAAGAGCTCATATGATATGAGCTCTAGTAAAATTCTAAGAATCAATAGATTGCTTTAAAAGGAAAATCAGAGGCTTAATGCTGGTCGGGATTTAAAATAAGAGCTTTGAGATACAAGGTACTTCTAAATATCAGAATTCATTAAGATCCGATCACCCACTCGTAAGTTAAAAATACGTCAATTTTTCAAATTTTTCCTCTCTCTTCAGCCCTCCAGATAGTCGAATCGGGGAAAACAACTGTAACAAGTCAATTAGTGCAGCTCCCTGACATGCCTACCAATTTGTATCGTCCTAGCACGTCCAGAAGCACTAAACTCACCAAAGCACTGAACCACACCACCTAACTCCCTCAAAGAAAACAGATCCAGTCCAGTTACGTCAATTACGTATCTACGCCGTTTATAAGCGTTTTCCAAGATTTCCAGTTTCCCCCTCCAATTCCCTCCCAATGTCAAAAGATCTGGTCGGGATTTGAAAGAAGAGCTCTGAGACCTGAGTTTCTTCTAATTATAAAATTTTATTAAGGTCTGGTCACCCATTCTTAAGTTAAAAACACCTCAATTTTTCTAATTTTTCCAAATTAACAACTTCTAGCTCCCTCAAAGAGAACGGATCCGTACCAGTAATGCCGGTCCCCCCCCCCTAATGACACTGAATCTGGTAGGGATTTAAAATGAGAGATCTGAGTTTCGAGGTCCTTCTAAATATGAAATTTCATAAAGGTACGATCACTCTTTCATAAGTTAAAATACCTAATTTTTTCTATTTTTTAGAATTAACCCTCCCTCCCGAACTCCCCCAAAGAGAACAGATCTGTTCCAGTTATGTCAATCCCGTTTCTAGGACTTGTACTTAGTTTTACCACCAAGTTTCATCCCGACCCCTGTACTCTAAGCATTTTCCAAGATTTTAGGTCCCCCCCCCAACTTCCTCTTCACCAGATCCGGTCGGGATTTAAACTAAGAGCTCTGAGACGTGATATCCTTCCAAATATCAAATTTCTATAAGATCCAATCTCTCCTTCGTCACTCGAAAATACCTTATTTTTTTAATTTTTCAGAATTAACCATCCTCCTCCCAACTCCCCCGAAGAGAGCAGATCCGTTCCAGTTATGTCAATCTCATATCTAGGACTTACGATTATTTTTACCACCAGGTTTCATCCCGATCCCTCCACTCTAAGCGTTTTCCATGATTTTAGGTTCCCCCTCCCATCTCTCCCCCAATGTCACCGGCTCCGGTTGGAATTTAAAATAAGAGCTATGAGACACGATATCCTTCCAAACATCAAATTTCATTGGGGTCTGATGACTCTTTCCTAAGTTAAAAATACCTCATTTTTTCTATTTTTTCAGAATCAACCCCTCCCCCTTCAACTCACCCAAAGAGAGCGGATCCGTTCTAGTTATGTCAATCGCGTATCTAGGACTTGTGCTTACTTTTCCCATCAGGTTTCATCCTGATCCCTCGACTCTAAGCGTTTTCCAAGATTTTAGGTTCCCCCCTCAATTCCCCCAATGTCACCGGATCCAGTTGGGATTTGAAATAAGAGCTCTGAGACGCAACATCTTTCCAAATATCAAATTTCGTTAAGATCCCGTCACCCGTTCGTAAGTTAAAAATATTTCATTTTTCTACTAACCGAAATTTTTCTGAAATATTACCGGCCCCCGAAAAAATATTATTTTTTCGAATTAACCGGCCCCCACCCCCTCCAGATGGTCAGATCGGGAAAATGACTATTTCCAATTTAATCTGGTCCGCTCCCTGATACGCCTGCCAAATTTAGCTGTCCTATCTTACCTGGAAGTGCCTAAAGTAGCAACTAAATCTCAACGTAATTAGAGTTTATTTATCAACATGGTTTGGACCTCGACAGAATGCTGAAATTTCTCAAATAGAATTTACTTACTAATATTTATATGCATTTCACCAACACTAATAGTTAACCTATAATAGTCTACTATTCAAACAACCCTAATAGGTTAAGGTTAACAATACTGCTACTAATACATTATGACCCCTAAACAATCTCTATACTATTCGCATGTCAATGCTCTTCACATGTCAATGGAAAATTCACTTTCAATATTCACTTTCAGTGTCGGACCAAGTAATTTTCTCACATCCACTGTCTTCTGGCTCCAAAGTCCGTTTCATTCTGCGATTTTCTGCAGCCCGGACTAAGGCAGGCTCTCTAAGTGGCATGTTCCTAATCAATCGCGAGTCTAATATCTCCGGAAGTAAACAATCGCTCCAAAACTCCTGAAGCTTTGGTAATATGGACAAAACATACTCTTTTGATCTCGGAATAGTTAAAATTTCCACATCATGCTCATGGTGATATACCACCAAGTGACATTCTTCTTGATTGGTGATTTCTAGCTGACCTTGAATTTGAGCATAGTATTTATGATTTTTCTTTAACTCCAATTTTGAATTGTGTGACCGTAGGAAAAAGTTCTTTACCAATCCTTTTTGGGATGCCACTTCCCTTATGGTCATTCCTCTGGGAGTATTATGGACAGTCTTCACTTCAACTGGTGTGCCGTTTTCTAAGCGACCATCAAGAGAAGCTCCAAGAAACTGGATATTTGGATGAATGAGTAGTCCCATTTGATCTCCTTTTATTAATGATACTCCCTCTCTCTGCTCGTACGCCGTCAGTGCAATAGCCTCCAGTTGAATTCCCCTAAGCATTGGAATACATTTGAAATTAGAATTAATTCGGATATTCTTGACTATGGGTGCGGTTGGAGTATTTTTTTTTGCGAGAAGCTATTCTATGAAAATAAGTGGCAGTAATCCTTTTGCTCCTTTCAAATATCCAGTTATCATTTTGCCCCTTTGTGTTTACGTAGATCTCCTGCAGTTTGGCTCCATCCAGATTCATATTTTTTGCAACGTAATCAGCCTTTGCGATTTCAAAATCCTCTGGATTCATATCAGGCTTGTTGCAATTTGGTCCGTAATTTTGATTGCCTTTAGGCAAACTCTGATTCTCTTTCTTTTTGGCCAGATATCTCCCACCCATGGTTTCGTAATATCTTTTCTGATTTGTTTTTGTCCGTTTCCGAAGATTAGAAGTTTTCACCGTGTATTCTTTTGTTATTTTGCAAGGACTGTAGCCAAATGTTTTTTTCCATGTAGAAGATTGCCATTTCGGGCCCAAGGAGTAGGATAGGCTTGCTCCACTTATCCTAGCATGGTATGACCAACGTTTCGAGCGGCTTATTTGTTTTCCGGCGACGAATTTCACTGCAACAGACATATATTTTCGGCAAGATTGGTCGTTGCATCGTTTCTTAATAAGTCCGCTTTTTTACAAATATTTTCCACGCCAGCTTTTACATCCTCCAAAATAGTTTTCGGAAGGTTATTATTGTGGTTCTCCACAGTTTCTAAGACCCCATTCTTTTTGGCACAGCCAGAATCACACTGTTTATGATTACCAAACACATGCTCTGGGCCTCTTCGTAAGAGTTGTCTTAGACTTTCGGCAGACCCACCATCAGCCGAGTTCTTTTTTATTGCACCTCGTAGATTTTTGGTTAGCTTTAGAATATTGTCATTTGAAAGAAATTTGCTGTGCATCCCTTTTTTTGTCTTCACAACATTATGGAGGTATTTCGTATAGTTCTTGGTCACGTGATTGGCACATTCTTATTTTTGGATATATGATCTGTATGAAACACTTTGTCTTAGCTTGTAAAAAAACACTAGAATCGCCGTCTCCGATGTATTGTAAATACTGAAGGTTATGCATGGCTTCACTTTGGCGAAAACCTTCAACAAGAATGTCGGTTTCCATGCTCTTTGAGGGACCATTGTAGTGCATAAAGCAAACATGATCTTTCACTTTCTGGTTTGCCTTCTTTGAGCTGAAGCAGAGGTAACAATATTTATTTCTTATTCCTACGTATAATAATTTTTTCGTAAAGGCATCAATGATTACCCCAACACAACCTTTTGCAGTATAATCGTGTCCTTTGCTGCGTTTATTCCAGCCACCATCACAGATGACCTTAGTCCAGAAAAAATCGTTGATAAACCTGTCCTTATGAATGGCTAATTTCAGGGATTCACGACCATTTTCTTCTAAGACATCTGATAGTGAATCCATCCATGCGTTACCAACTAAGCGTTCTAAATTCATAAACGTTTTGGATTCATATTTTTTATTCCAAATACACTTAATAATTCGTTCAAAGATGCGTAGCCTCCTCCGGTCCCCATGATACCCCATACAGCTTTCACGTTCACGTTGCCTCGTAAATTGCTGATCTTCTCTTTTTTGTTACCTAATATCTGTTCACTGAAATTTGTTAGGTATCCTTTTACAGTAGTGAGGGGGGCTTCCGGCTCACTTTCTACTCGCTTTTTCCAGCCACAGTCTTGGCAGATAATGAAGAGCTTTGTTTGGAGTCCAGTGTTTTTAATTTCTTTAACGCGAAGCTTTGATTCCCCGTCCTTGCCATTGAACTGATGTTTTATTGCTTCTATAAACTCACTAAGCAGATGACGCAAGTTGACTATACAATTTGCATCAGGAATTCCAGACAAATCGATTCCAAAGTGTTCTCCTGTCGAACCAAATCGCAAGAGCTACCAGATGCCGCATTTTTACTAACCGTAGAATCATCTATAATAGTTAAAGCCGGATTCGGAGTTTCGGAAAGCCTGGAACAATTTGGAGACACAGGAGATTTTTCTTGTTCTGGTAAACTTTCTTGTTCGGGCAAGTTTTTCTTCCTGAAAAAAACAAGATTTAAGAGCTCATATGGCACTAATGACGAGGTCGGAAGAGCCAAGAGCTCATATGGTATGAGCTCTAGCAAAATTCTAAGAATCAATGGATTGATTGAAAAGGAAAATCAGATAATTAATGCCGGTCGGGATTTAAAATAAGAGCTCTAAGACACCAGGTCCTTCTAAATATCAAATTTCATTAAGATCTGATCACCCACTGGTAAGTTAAACATACCTCATTTTTTTAATTTTTCCTCTCCCTTCAGCCCCCCAAATGGTCAAATCGGGGAAACAACTTTATCAAGTCAGTTTGTGCAGGTCCCTGACGTGCCTGCCAATCTTTATTGTCGTAGCACGTCCAGAAGCACCGAACTCGCCAAAGCACTAGACCCCCCTAACTCCCCCAAAGAGATCGAATCCAGTCCGGTTACGTCAATCACGTATCTACGATATTTGCTTATTCTACCCACCAAGTTTCATCCAGATCTCTTCACTCTAATCATTTTCCAAGATTTTCGGTTTCCCCCTCCAACTCCGCCTACTGTCACCGGATCTGGTCGGGATTCGTAATAAGAGTGCTGAAGCACAAGATCCTTCTAAATATCAAGTTTCATTAAGATCTGATCACCAGTTCATAAATTACAAATACCTCATTTTTCTAATTTTTCAGAATTACCCTCCCCCCAACTCTCCCAAAGAGTGCGGATCCGGTCCAGTTATGTCAGTCACGTATCTTGGATGTGTGCTTATTCTTCCCACCAAATTTCATCGTGACCTTTCCACTCTAAGCGTTTTCCAAGATTTCCGGTCCCCCCCACAACTCCTCCCAATGAAACTGGATTCAGCCAGATCTAAAATAAAAGATCTGAGTTGCAAGATCCTTCTAAATATGAGATTTCATTAAGATTTGATCACTCCTTCGTAACTTAAAAATACCTCATTTTTTCGAATTAACCGTCCAATGACCCAATGACCCAAATTCATTGAACAAAGAAGGTACTGAACTGATAATCAGCCAGGTTTATGATTCAATCACGCTCGAGTTTAATCGAAAGTTTGCAAAATTGAGCAGGCTCTTGTTAGTCTGAGATTTCAAATTGAAAATTTGGAGGAGAGAATCGGTCGAATAGAAAAAAATTTTGATAATTATGGTCAGGAGTCCATGCTTGATAGCCTTGTATTTCATGGGGTAAAGTCGTTACCAGGTGTAGACACTCATACGACAATATCTAACATTATAAATAGCAAAATGTCTGTGCTGGGCCCTTTACTTTATTCAGTTTATGTGAACAAGATGCGCGTTTATCTAAAGGATACATATATTGCTAACAGTAATTGCAAAATCCGCAGATGATTTAATAGTAAAAGCTCAGATTACTCTCAAAAGATTAGAGATGTTTACAAGTATAAGTTTGCTGTGTGTGAAGGTAAAGAAAAATTCTTACTGACATTCTGTAGAGTGGGTGATTCTGTTGATGTAAGTAGTAAAGTTCTATTAGGTGAAAAGTCTATTTTACAAGTTAAATCACTGCGGTACCTCGGCTTCCATATTGATTCAAATCTATCGTGGAAGCATCATAGCGACATTATCTCCACCAAAGTTGCACGTGGAGTTGGCATCCTCAAAAGATTGAAGCATATTCTGCCGGAATGTACTCTTTGCACGATATATTTTGCTATAATCCACCCATATATCATAAGGATGTTTAGTTTGGAGAAGCAATTTTATGTTAATTACAAGCTAAATGGCTTTCTCATAGTTTTGATCGGACGATTTCGCTAAAAAAAAGGGGGGTGGGAAAGGAGGCCTAGTTACCTCCAAATGTTTGGCTACTTAAAAATACAACTAGATTTTTTTTACAAACGTTTTTGTTAGTAATAAACATACGTACCTTACGAATTAGCTTATGTAACGAACTTATATATGTGTGTATTTTTATTACGTATATGAGGGAGTTTGCCCCCTCGTCAATACCTCGTTCTTTACGCTAAAGCTTGAATTTTGTCCCAAATCTTTCAGAATGACCCTTGAATCACAAAGGCCGTAGAATAACTAATTGAAGTTACTAAAAATACTTTAGCGTAAAGAGCAAGGTATTGAGGAAGAGACAAACCCCCTTATTTAAGTAATATTTTAAGTTTTAATGTTGATCATTACTTCCAGTTGAAAAAAAATACTTTCTCATTGTCTTTTTATAAATGATGCTAGAAAATCCTGCGACCCCTTCATGGAAATTCTCTTCCCTCATGAAAAATTCCTCCATGGAAAGATCCTCCCACGTAACCTGCCCCCCCCCCAAACCACCCTAACCCCAACACAAAAAAGTCCCCCTGAAAACGTCCGTACACTTCATAATGAACAACTACTATGTGTAAACAATGGTCTAAGTTTATAAGTTGCCGCCCCTCCCCCGGGAACTGAGGTGGATTTAGTCATCCCCAAAGACATATTTATTAGGTTTTTGACTGAGTTAAACAGAATGTTATCTCAAAATTTTGATCCGGTGACCTTGGAAAAAAATGTGCGTTGGAGGGGGCCTCGGTGCCCTCCAGTTTTTCCGTCACTTAAAAAGGACATTAGAACTTTTAATTTACGTTGGAATGAACCCTCTTGCGACATTCTAGGACAACTAGGTCGATACAATCACCCCTGAGGAAAAAAACAACAAAGAAAAAACAAAAAATACGCACCCGTTATCTGTCTTCTGGCAAAAATACAAAATTCCACCTTTTTTATGATAGGGGCTTGAAACTTCTACAGTAGGGTTCTCGGATACGCTGACTCTGATGGTGTGATTTTGTTGAGATTATGTGACTTTTAGAGGGTATTTCCGCATATTTTCTAAAATAAGGCACATTTTCTCAGGCTCGTAACTTTTAACCGGTAAGACTAAACTTGATGAAACTTATATATTTAAAATCAGCATTAAAATGCAATTCTTTTGATGTAACTATTTGTATCAAAACTTCGTTTTTTAGAGTTTTGGTTACTATTGAGCCCCTTCGCTCCTTACTACAGTTCGTTACCACGAACTGTTTGAAAATGTAACTTGTACATGAATAAAAGTGATATAATCTACAATAACGTTGGGATAGAACTTACCAATGTTCTTTATTTAATTGTTCTTTATTTAATCCTTTATTTGTTCTTACTTTTTCTCTGCCCATTGTGAAAATTCAAATGCTAAACTGTTATCTGACTTGTTACCAACCAAATTTCAATGGTCAGCTGTTACCAATTAGACATGTGAAAAAAATTTAAATTCCCTTTAAATCCGGTCGTAATATTCAACAGTATTTAAATATTCTGGTACAACCCTCAAGAGAGCAATTAAGCCAATGAGAAAGGAGAAAATCTCGTTGCGTATTTCAATGCTATAGGAAATAGAATTTGCTTCAAATCTCGGAGATCCACCTTAAACTTAGCCTAAACAGAAGTTGTCCCTACATCCTACAGTAAAAGATCTCTTTTTGTGAAACACTGCTTTTCTTTGGCATCCCAGAAAAATAGCAATGGGTCTTTGGACCACCCCTATTTTACTACAGCATGATGCAATGTGAAGGCAGTAAACAAGAACCCCACCTTTTTGGTCAAATTTACACCAATAATTTGTCAGCATAAATCACAAATTTGGTCTGTTTTGACAACAAATTTAAAAGAAAAGAATAAATTTAGTGTTTGTGATATATAGAATAAATATCAAGTAATAGAAGTTATGTTTTTAGAATCAGAAAAGTCAGCTTTCTGTTAGTTTGTGAATAAAACGGAAACATTAAAAGGATGTATGCATCAAAATAAAATAATTGGTATTTCCAAAAAGAGGTCCTTGTAGGTAAGTTGATAAGCTAATAACTTTAAGTGTTTTATCTTAAACAATTTTTAGTAATAACCGTATTGATGTATAGCTTAGATTTTTAGCTTTTCTCTGATATATACAATTCTTCCCATACATCTTTGATAACAGGATGTGTGGGTTTCAATTTTACATAATTTTGATCATCACAATCATGCCTCTGCAGGGGGGGGGGATGCTGCCTTTCTCCAGTTTCTTTTATTTTATACTTTGACACTATTGTTAAGATACCTTGCCCCCTCCCCCCAGATTATGAGGCTTAAAACCACTAATGAATCAGGCCTATTCTACTTCACAATGCTTGCCTTCAAATTTGGACATAGCTTTTATATGTCTATGATTTGTATATTTTGGGAAATCTTTTTCTTTTTTATATAATTTAGTTAGGAAGAAAGTGAATTAGGCTAGTTCTATTATTCAATGATTTGGTATAAGCCTAAAATTTTGGTTATTGAAAAGAAACATGTTAAGACAACAATTCGTAGTCTACTTCAAAATATACAGAAAATTTTTAATTAATACATTTTTAAGGTGTTTCCACTATACTTTACCTCCACCTTCAAACCCCCCCCCCCCCCCTGATGTGCAAATATGTAGCCACAATTATTTATTTTCCCTGTATTTTCACCACTCTTATTTCAACCTGTATTTCATACTAGTATGGGTCAACGTTCAGTAGAGACCAATAGGGTTCACCCTTTAACCTTGAAAAATGGCCATGCAAAGCTTGCCCCTCCCCTGACAAAATTTCCAGAAATCTCTTGATACCAAACAAGCTCCTCGAGACTGGCAATACACAAATGTTACACCAACTCACAAAGGTGGGAGTAGAAACATTGTTATTAATTATTCCTACCAATCCATTTCTAAATCCATTGGCATCATTCCAGAAGTTGACAAACCCTTGAGGGAGCTGGGAATCCTGCAATCATGAAAAATGCAATTGATGATAAATTAGATTGCCTACATGACTTCAGAACTGGATATTTTCTGCAGCAAATCTTAGAGATGCTCATAACTGTGTCAACAATTTGCTAAGCCATGGTGTCTTAGTTGATATTTATTGTCATCAAAAACAGTAGGCTAGGCACATTGTGGATAGAAAGACTTTTATATTTATTTTGGATGGTCCTGGGTTACTTAGCCTGTCAAATAGACAAATTTTGGGACATGTGAAATTAAGAGGAATAATAAGAATGTGTCCCTAAACAAGTTTGGTAAGATGCCTTTATTGCTTTGATTGAAATTTCTCACTCTGACTGAACTTCTCTCTCTGGAAAATTATTTTGGAAACCTACCTCCCCCTCCTATACCTGTACACAGTGGAAATGTGGAAATTCACCCTCTCCAAGATTGACCTGAAAATTTTCTTGAGATTTGAATGTAAGGAACTGTACCCACAGCTAAAATGTGGTGGGATTCCTCATAGCTGCCATTGTGTGCTAGTTTTTATTGAGTAGATACATACAAAGTTGTAGACGATTTTTTTATGATCATATTTATTTTTTATTTTTTTGATTTTCTTAAGGTTTTTATTGGTGGTACTAACTTGTGTTTTCTATTCCAGGATAATGATGTAGCATCGTTTGGAAAATTAATTGTTTGTGACTGAGTGCTATGAATTGTGATTTTTGGTTGAAAGAATCTCCTGAGAATGGAAATATTACAGCATCATCAATCATTTCAAAGTGCATCCAGAAGTGTATATTTGTGGTGCATTTTTTGGCTTAAAGCCATCTGCTGGTGCAAAGAGAATGCACCAGGAAGGCGAAGAGTAAGTTTTTGCCTTTCTGTTTTTTCAATTATTATTTTCGTTTATAGTTACATAATCATCTCCTTTTATTTAGCATTGGCAAATAATTACAGACATTCAGTAAAAAAAAATTGCTAATAAACATATATCTCAAAAGGAATGGCTAAAACTTGTTTTATTTATGCATACAGCATGAAGCAAGACTTGTACATATCATTAAAAAAACACAAAAAATATTTGTCATGCTTCCATTGATAGGGGGAAGGGCATTAAAGCATTTTGAAACCTTTACAGACCATTATTTCTAATGATTAAGGGAAATTCTTAATGCAGTTTTGGTTTTTATTTCAAAGATTCTGTCTCATTCTTTTTTTTTGTGCTTTTTTTTTGCTGAATTACAGAAAATTTTAAAAAGGATTACATAACTCATTGTACAAGTCAAGCTAATGATGTAATAAAAATTAAAATTATGTTTTTAAAGTTAGCAGACAAAACTAGATAAGATAAGAAACTAGAAAGTTAGCAGACGAAGTTTTCCTAGATAAAAATTTGAAAAACGACTTGAACAAAAACTTCATATATACTTAGGTAATGGACAAATTACTGTTCTCTATTCAAATTCAGTCCAAAAATCTGCATTAGAATAATATGTTTTGACGCTTGAAACATAAAGCTTTTTTACCATTATAGTTAAGGGACTCACGTAATTTTTCTAGGAAGGTAAAGTAGGAAAAACATCTTGGAACTAGTGCCTTTATATATATATATATATATATATATATATATATATATATATATATATATATATATATATATATATATATATATATATATATATGGCCCCCTTTTTAAGTGACCCAAAAAATTGGAGGGCATCTAGGCCCCCTCCCACGCTCATTTTTTCCCAAAGTCAACGGATCAAAATTCTGAGATAGCCATTTTATTCAGCATAGTCGAAAAACCTAATAACTATGTCTTTGGGGATGACTTATTTCCCCACAGTCCCCGTGGGAGGGGCTACAAGTTATAAACTTTGACCAGTGTTTACATATAGTAATGGTTATTGGGAAGTGTACAGACATTTTCAGGGGGATATGTTGGGCAAACTCCCTTCATGAAAATTTTCAGGATTTTATGGAGTGCAGGATTTTCTAGCATTATTAAAAAAAAAAAAATAACAATGAAAAAAAAACAAACAATGATCACCTGAAAGTAAGGAGCAGCATTAAAACTTAAAACAAACAGGAATTATTACGCATATGAGGGGTTCACCCCCTCCTAATACATCGCTCTTTACGCTAAAGTATTTTTAGTAATTTCAACTATTTATTCTATGGCCTTTGTGATTCAGGGGTCATTCTTAAGGAATTGGTACAAAATTTTAGCTTTAGTGTAAAGAGTGAGGTATTGACGAGGGGATGAACCCCCTCATATACGTAATAAAAACATGTGAATACAGAAGTTCGTTACGTAAGCTAATTAGTAAGTTACGTATATCTTTTACTAACAAAAACATTCTTAAAAATTAAAAGTTCTAGTTGCCTTTTTAAGTAACCAAAACATTAGAGGACAGCTAAGCCTCCTCCCCTGCTCCTTTTTTTTCTCAAAATTATTCGGTCAAAACTATGAGAAAGCCATTTAGCCAAAAATAATAAATATGCGAATTTCGTTTAATTATTCATCTGCAGAGAGCCAAAATCAAAACATGCATTAATTCAAAAATGTTCGGAAATTAAATAAAAAAACAAGTTTCTTAACTGAAAGTAAAGAGCGACATTAAAACTTAAAACGAACAGAAATTATTTTGCATATGAAAGGGGCTGCTCCCTCCTCAACGTCCCGCTCTTTACGCTAAAGTTTTTTACTGTTTTAAAAAGTAGAGTTGAGAGAAAGAGTCAAACTTTAGCGTAAAGAGCGGGACGTTGAGGAGGGAGCAGCCCCTTTCATATACAAAGTAATTTCTGTTCGTTTTAAGTTTTAATGTCGCTCCTACTTTCAATTAAAAAACTTGTTTTTTATATAATTTTGATTAAAAATTACTTGTTGAGGCTTTGTAAATGGAATTAATTGTCAAAGGAGCTATTAATTATAGCTCTGTTAACAGTGAAAGATGCGTGGAAAAGAAAAACTAGTAGGAATCAAACTAAAGGGAGACTCAAAACTGGAATATGGCCAACTAGTTGTCTGATGTCTCGACCATATTGTAATCCTCATTTATTAGGTTGCAGCCACCACCCCAACCATGATATAGTGTTATTGTAGGCCTAAATGTGCTTATTAAGAAGGTTAAATATGATTATTATGAAAAAATTGTAGTTTGATTCCTTTAACTTGGAGCTGACTCTTTGGGAGGGGTACCAGAGGGTTTTTATAAGGGGGGAAGGGTAAGATCAAATCATGAGAAAAGTACATTTGATTTCATCACAATTAGTAAAATTTATTATGAATAAAATATTTTTCCAGAGGGCCAAGATTGTTAGACCCTTCTTTAAGGAAACAATCTACTCCCCTTGCTTTGTGTCCAGGCATGTTTTTATTGTACTTGACTGTTTAATTTCCAATTTCAGAAGTACTGCTTCCTCCTCTCCCCTCCTCTTCTGTGCAGCTATCCTTCTTTATTACACCTTAGAAATGTCAAGAAGTCAAAATCTCTTAGGGGAAGAGATGTATCTAACTTGGCAATAGCGTAAAACTACTATCAAAATTGGAAATCTGAACTGGGCACATTAAATGGCTGTAGAATGTCTTCAGTTTGCTAAGGCTTTGGATGATATCATAGGGTCTATTTGGACCTTCACTTTCTGAGGAGCTTCCTCTCTTGTTTTTCATTGAGTGGAATTGGTAAAGGAATGCATTAAAACTCAAATGTATTTAAGGAGTTTTAAGTAGCAGACCATCTTTTGCTTTCTAAAGGCTCTAATGCTTTCCAAAAATTGTCTAATATGACCAGGCTTTGTAAGGAGATAGAGTGTAACAAGGTTGAAAGATGATTGCATGACAAATTAAACCTTATGGCCTAGACATGTGAAGAATTTTGAAAACTAATCCCCAATGTTAAAAACCTGGAGGTATTCTTCATGTTTGGATTGTTATGGAGATGCTTGCACATAGTATCATCATTGGAATCAAATTCTGGATAAAGATATTCTTTATTTAGATTGGAAGGATGTCACATATTGGCAGGGAGGAAGATGTTTGATTAAAAAAAGAAGATCCTAGACCTTGTTTAGCTCTGAAAGGAGTTATTAATAGCAGTCTAGTTGCAAATTTTACGGCTAAAAATTCCAAGGTATCAGTCAGGCCATAGGAGTGGATTTGTGTAAAGTCACAGAATTAGACAGATCGACAAGTTTTAGACATAGCTGAAGGAACAAATAGACAAGATCCCAGGTAGGAATACTACTATCACCACTGAAAACTGAAGGCAGCACAAAGCCAACTGGGGCCGACATAGCTACACACGCTCCTCTTTTCCAATCTATAGGAAGCCTCTTTAAACCCTCCCGACGAGTTTCGGTTTTCATTAAGTCATTTTTACGACCTTCTCTTAACCCATTGGGAGACGATTTGCTTTTTATTTGGCCCTAGATGGATGACTGAAAAGGACGGTCTTTAGCAATATGTCATCTTTCATCTGCAGAAAGTGTCCCAGCCATCTCAACCTTTCTCTCATAGCCCTAGAAACAGGGATAGAACCACATATATCGTAAGGACGATCTTTGGTAATATGTCATCTTTCACCTGTAGAAGGTGTCTCGGCCATTTCAACCTCTCTCTCATTATAGGCCTACAAAGCGGAATAGAACTACATATATTGTTTTTATTAAAAGAAAAAAGGGTAAATTGTTGCAGCGTAAAACTCCCCAAGGGTAGCACAGCAGTACAACGTCATGTCAGTTTCTTGGCTCTGTCTACTTTGAGGATGAGCTGTAGAGTAATGGTAATAGTGCTAATAATAGTGTCAGACCATGATCAGCCAAAAAAAAAATAATTAGAAATTATCACTCGAATATTAAATAATCTGGAAGGGGAAAAGAGCAATTTACTAATGAACTGCTAGAGTAGATATTAAATGGAGTGACAAATATATTACTGTCCCTTTCATAATATGATAATGAGTTTTTAATGTATAATTTCTTACTAAGTTGCTAGCTATCGCTGCAACCCGGATATGTCTGATAGATTAGACATTGATAATTATGAATATGATTTTCGGAAAAGGGAAAGTATCTGATGATTTAGGGAACCTTAGAGAAACCTTTCTTTACATAAGAAAGGTAATAAAAATGAATGCAATAATTATTAAGGTAATAGATTTGATTCTGTTAGGAAGTAAATTGCTTAATAATGATGATATTTAATGAAGTGTTGTAGATAAAGCCTTAGATAAGTTTAGCATGAGGGAAGGAGGGATATTTTGCTCTGGTTTTCCTGCTTAGATTAACAGTTGAAATATATTCATATTGCTAGATGTTTTTAGTCCTGAATGTTTATAAAGTGTGAAAAGGCATTTAAAGTAACAAATAGAAAAGCTTTAGTCAAAGTTTCTTGTTTTGTTTGCTAGATATGTGTGGGATTAAGGGATTAGATTAATGAAAGGGATTAGTACTATGTAGGTAAGATAGGAAGCAAGGAAATATGTTGTGTTTGGCGAAATCAGAATTCCAACATGGATATGCTTTATTCTTGTTTATTTGGATCATCTTAATGCTTTTTTTTTTTACGAAAAGACTGATTTATACGCTGCCTACCTCTTTGCAGACCAGGTTGTTTCTAGCATCACACACTGTATGGGAGTCTGCCCTCTTTCGTTCTTGTCATTTTCGTTCTCCCCAGTACCTCCAATGTCTCATATGAATTTCAATAGTGATTAAAGGCTGCTTAGTCTGGGCTTTAACCTGAATACTCGGTATTCTTTCAGTCCAGTGTACTAAAAGTATGGTTCAGAGACTGTTTTTAAATCCAAACAGTCCTTTTTCGACAGTTTTTGGCACGTTCCGTGATTCACAACCATATAAGAGTTTTTTTTTTTTATAAACATTGCTATTCGATAGTCGTAGCTTGAGCTTTTGGGAGTACTTGGAGCACCACCACACATTATTTAGCTGGGAGAACGCTGCCCTGCATATATTATTTCCTTTTCATAATTACCATTTTGCGTCTAAACGGTAGCCAGATACCAAAAATCTTTTACTTCTTCAAGAATCAACAACCAAGAACATAATTTGGTTAAAAAATGAATTGATTCTGTCATCTATTTTTCCTAAGACTGTATTTGGATTTGTTTTTTTTTTGGGGGGGGGGGGGGGGAGCTACCAGTTAATGACGTTTAAAACTAAAAATGTGATTTGAATATGCAAGATTTGTTGTTCTGTGAAACCTTCTATATTGTCAGTGCAATCCTTATATATTTTCTAATCAATTGTATTGTTTTTTAGTGTGTTGTCATTGTTGTCATTTGTATTGTTAGCTGTCAGCGCAATCCTTATATATTTTCTAATCATTTGTATTGCTTTTCAGTGTTAACTCACTTGTTCGTGTCCGTGCACAAGTAATGACGAGGGATGATAGCTCTGGGGGCTGGGTGCCACTGGATCGAGGTGGTCTATCAACAGTCTCAGTTCGACGATATAAATCGAAGGTTTCAAGGAATTCAAAAAGCTCGGAGTCTGAATTCACTCCTATAGCTCTTGAGTATAGAATACTCGGAAGAAGGATCTCTGACCAAACGGTAAGTTTATGATGCTAGACTAAGAAAGTAACCGTTTTGATTTTACTAAAGCTACTTTTGTATATACTTAATAAAACCTGCTTTGAAGTTGTCTTGTCGTCTTCTTGTGGACGTTTGGAATGATGCAGAAGGCAGCTCGGGTCTCAAACCCTCGCATGATGTCATTCATAGTCGTTTTTTTCTAAAATGTTCTTGTCAATAAAGTATATCTTGGGTTTTATAATCTACAGAAACTTGTATGGTTCTAAAATTTAAAGGTTATCTGATCAAGGTCATTGATGGATTCGTAAGATCATCTGAAGTCAAGTTTTCTGTTTTGTTTTTTTTTGTATTTTTTTGGGAGACTTGTTTACAAAAATGCTCATAGCTCCATGATTATTGTGGAAAGTCTCAGGTGTCTAGCGTTAAACGTTCGCCTGACGTTTTAGTGCACAGAATCACAGAAACACGCGCCTGGCTTTATAATATGCTATTAAAAGTTGTTCGTCACCGGCTCTCTGTCTTATGTGGGCTGGTCCACTACGTGGAGTCTTTGTCGCCCCCTTCCTGCCGCTTCCTTCTGCAACCAACCAATGGTGGCATTGTAAGTTTGTTTTTCAGTACTTTATTTCAGGTTTACTTTTGTAGGAAGGTAAGTGCTATATTAGAACTATGTGAAAAATAGAGTGCGATTTAAAAAAAAAGTTATAACCGTTCAGTCAATTGCACTTGATTCTTTTGTATAAAAATTTCATTTATTCTTCCATGTAGAAAATATACTAATAAAATGAAACCAGTCGAGTTTGTCCTTAAATTTAGGCTTGAAGTCTTACAGCTTCGTGATGGACGACCAGAGTCGTCCATCAATTGTTAACTTTAAATGTCGATTTGGGTAGAGATTATAATTCTCATGATACATGATAAACAAGAATAGAATCTTCACATATGATTATTGGTGGCCTGCACAAAACATAACACCAACAATCAAAACAATAGATTGAACTTAAAAATTGAATTTTGACGCAAAAAACATGTTTGTATCCATGTCTGATCATTAAAAATGCGGGGGGGGGGGGGTGGTATCTAGTACATTTTTCCTTTGCGTAGTGGGTCAAAGTTGAAAAAATTGTCGTTTTTTCTCAGTGGAAAGTTTTCCCCAGTGTGTTTGTAGATAAGCGTTAAACCTTGAAAGAATGATAGTATTCAAAATTTGGAGAGCATTATTATAAACACTGGGATACATGCGTTGCAGAAGGACTAAAATGGCAAAGAGAACAAACAAACAAAGCTAATGGAAAGTCAACATGTTGAGTAATACTGATTTTTCTTCCCCCTTTCCCCATAGAAATATCCTCTTATTCTTCTCCCCCTCCTCCCTAAAGACGAACCAATATACGCATATGCTGCTGGTGCTTCTGAATACGATATACAAGCTGCTAAAAAGCCATCGTTAGTAGCACTTATATTATTATCTCACTAAATACTGACTAGATACTCACTAAAAAGGCTAAAATCATCTGGAACAGAACTCTATGGAAAGGGAAATAAAATCAATGTGAAAGAGTATTTATTCCATCCAGATCTAGGGTGGTGTTAGTAATTTGATAGTTGGTTGATTAAATGCGCTCGATTTTTTTTTCTAGGTCATTCTCAGTTGTGCTATTAAGAAAGATTTCGAGTATAACAAAGTAATGCCTACATTTCACCATTGGCGCAATGGGAATGAAAAATTTGGTCTTGCTTTCACTACGGCAGCTGATGGAAGGGCGTTTGATAAAGGAGTACGAATTGCTATCGATGAACTTGTTGAAGGTATAAAATTGCTTTTGAACAGATTACAAATAAGATATACCTTTATTAAAGTATGCCCTTATACTATCGGGTTCGATGGGTTGCATATGTTAGTGAAGGCTAGAACTGTATGCATCAGCATAGCATGTTGGATGCGCTGAAACCTTGGAAGTGTTCAAATTAACTGACGAAAAAGAAATGACATTAAGGAATCAATAGGTTAGGCTGAATAAAAAGCAGAATATTTGGGTTTCGGTTTTGCATTTGCGCACACCGGTGGAGAGATCCAAGTCGCACTAGTTACTAATATTAGGCTGCCATCTATCAATTTTTCCTGGCTTGGGGCGTTTAGGATCAGTCGTGGAGAATCCCCTTCCCTCACTTTCTCCTGTTTTCGGATATGGTCAGTCCTTTTTAGTTTTGACTTGAAAGATTTGTCTCTGTATTAGTAGGTTCTTTATATCATGCGAGCTCTCTACTGTAGTTTTTTTTTTTTTTTTTTTATCAACTGGAATACTTTTGACTGTTCTTACCTAGCATTAAATCTATATAGAATACTGCCAGGATATCCAGTGCCATTTAACTATATTTTAGTTGGCACATCTCTCCCAAATAACTGCTTTTCAACAACTAGGAGGGAGCCGATGTGTGGGTATTCGTCAAATTTGTTCAGTGAAAATACACGGGTATTTTCAAAATCTAGGGGAGGGGCAAAGCTCCCCGTTGTCGTAATTCATTTTTCTACTTATTCCATTTTTTGTCATGGCTCTGTTGGCTCCATAGAAATATTTCTATGCACCAGCTAACATTAGTGACAGAGAATAATCGTTTCTAGTTTTAATTCACGCCAAAAAGCTTAAATATTTGCTTAAAAGTACATCTGTTTAACTCTTTTTGACTCGTTTAGAACTTGTTCATATATATCATTGTGCAAAATTTAGCCATATTAGATTGGCGCTAAAATGTAGCTATATGCCACTTCCTGAGAGTTTCAAGCACTCATTAACGAATTTGTTAATCCTCCTAATTCTGAAAGAGACGAAAGGGTAAAGGATTGCCAGTTCTGGTTGTCCACACTGTCATTGCCAATGCGTCAACAAAATGTGTTTGCCCATACGTGTGGACAAATACATTCTTGCACAGCAGTATCAAGCATGGGTATATTCTGTTGTTCATGACGAAGAAACTATTAAAATATTTATTTTCTACATAAGTTACTCTACCGTCACTTATTGAAGTCGCAACTTGAACAGAAGATTATTAGGTTATGTTTTATTAAACTGTCTGGGCTAAAGGAGTTCTTCGTGTAGTTGACTGGTGGTGTGGTTTTTTTGATATTTTAAGATAGATGACCCTAATAATTTTAAGACTGACAACTCGGCTCTTTTGACAAACCTTGCCTCTTGAGATTAACCCAAGTCTTACGGCCCTAATATATATGCAATGTTATACATATATATAATATTGTAAAAAATGAAATATATTTTTTTCGTATGTTTCACAAAACAATTTTAATTTAATTTCGTGCTCATAGGCTACAATATCAGCTATTTTCCATATAAATCCCATTTTATGAAATTGTGTCTCACTCCTAAATGCATGCTATTCTCAGGGTAAAACCTTGCGTACATGCCTGGTGGCATGTGGCATGTGGTTATTTATCAAACAGTTCGTGGTAACGAACTGTAGTAAGGAGCGACCCGGCTCAATAGTAAATGAAACTCTAAAAAACGGAATTTTGATGCTAAAATATACATCAAAAGAATCAGATTCATGCTGATTTTAAATATATAAGTTTCATCAAATTTAGTCTTTGTTATCAAAAGTTACGAGCCTGAAAAAATTGCCTTATTTTAGAAAATAGGGGAAAACGCCCCCTAAAGGTCTCAGAATCTTAACGAAAATCACACCATCGCATTCGGCGTATCAAAAAACCCTATAGCAAAATTTTCAAGCTCCTATCTACAAAAATGTGGAATTTCGTATTTTTTGCCAGAAGACAAATCACGGGTGCGTGTTTATTTGTTTGTTTGTTTGTTTTTTTTTGTTTTTTTTCCAGGGGTCATCGTATCGACCAAGTGGTCCTAGAATGTCGCAAGAGGGCTCATTCTAACGGAAATGAAAAGTTCTAGTGCCCTTTTTAAGTGACCAAAAAAATTGGAGGGCACCTAGGTCCCCTCCCACGCTCATTTTTTCTCCGAAGTCAACAGATCAAAATTTTGAGATAGCCATTTTGTTCCGCATAGTCAAAAACCATTAGAACTATGTCTTTGGGAATGACTTACTCCCCCACAGTCCCTGGGGGAGGGGCTGCAAGTTACAAACTTCGACAAGTGTTTACATATAATAAGGGTTATTGGGAAGTGTACAAGTCGTTTTCAGGGGATTTTTTTGGTTTTGGGGGTGGGGTTGAGGGGAGGGGGCTATGTGGGAGGATCTTTCCTTGGAGAAATATGTCATGGGGGAACAGAAATTCAATGAAAAGGGCGCAGGATTTTCTAAAATTACTATAAAAAAAAAAACAATGAAAAAATAAACATGGAAAAGTTTTTTCAATTGAAAGTAAAGAGTAGCATTGAAACTTAAAACGAACAGAGATTATTACGCATATGAGGGGTTCTAAAAAACTTTAGCATAAAGAGCGAGGTTTTTAGGAGGAGATAAATACCTCGCTCTTTATGCTATAGTATTTTTAGTAATTTCAACTATTTATTCTACGGCCTTTCTGATTCAGGGGTCATTCTTAAAGAATTGGGACAAAACTTACGATTTAGTGTAAAGAACGATGTATTAACGAGGGTACAAACCCCCTCATATACATAATAAAAAATAAAGAATATAAAAGTTTGTTACGTAAGTTAATTCTTAAGTTACCTATATTTTTTACTAATAAAAAAATTCGTTAAAAATTAAAATTTATAGTTGCCTTTTTATGTAACCGAAAAATTGCATGGCAACTAGGCCTCCTTCCCCATCCCTTATTTCTCAAAATCGTCTGATCAAAACTAAGAGAAAGCCATTTAGCCAAAAAAGGAATTAATATGCAAATTTCATTTTAATAATTTATGTGTGGAGAGCCAAAATCAAACCTGCATTAATTCTCCGCAAAAATGCCACAATTCTGCTTTTTAAAACAATTAAAAGCTTTAGCGTAAAGAGCGAGGGATTGCGGAGGGGACAACCCATTTCATATACGGAGTAATTTCTGTTCGTTTTAAGTTTTAATGTCGCTCCTTACTTTCAGTTAAAAAAACTAGTTTTTTTATGTAATTTTCTCTCGAAAGCGGCTCCATATTTTTTCGGGAAAATTGGTATCCTTGGGATATTCCAGCGTAAAAAACGATCTAGACGGGTCAGAAGTTTGAGAAAGTTAGTTAAAAGCCTTATTTTTAGAAGAAGAAAAAATTATATGCCCTCCGACCAATATAGACGTTGCCCACAACTAATATAGACATTACCCCGACTAATATAATTGACGTCATTTTTATATATATCGGCATTTTAATGACGTCATTTAGTTGGAAAACTTTAAGATTTTCATTATATGGAGAAGTTTATGTTAAATTGCTTAAAGAGCAAAACTGGTAATTGAAAAATATTTGCATATATTTTGACAAGCGATTACAATATTTCAAAAACCATAAAAAAGGAAACCAAAAGTTTGAAGTTTAGCAGAAATCATTGTTAGAAAAACATTACTGCCCAATTTATTTTCTTTTAAGTACAATGTCTTGAAATGAAAAGAATGTTGAAAGTTTTTTAAGTTCAGTTCAGAATCGCTAAAGTTATTATGTAAAATGCAAAAAATATTTACGATGACCTGATTACGATTACCTGAGCAGTAATTTAATGTTTTAATTCAAACTAGAGAAATACCTGAACATTTTAAAACTACTTTGTTTTTTCTAAGATTAATTTATAAAACGTTTTCCACGAAACAAGTTTTTCAAAGAAAACTAAAGAGTTCCATTAAGCCAAGAATAAGCACAAATAAAGTCAAATAATCTTCCAAGCGTAAAATCACACAAATCACTATCAATAAAAAAAAATATAAACTCAAAACGAACAGAGATTACAATAAATAGCCGAGCCAAACTCAAAACGAGCAAAAATTAACATGAGTTGGGCTGATAAACCCCATGCCTTCTAAAGGCCAGCACACAATTTGTGCTTTACCGAAAAGAGAAATATTAAAAACAAGTGACCGTGGATCTTCAGTTTAATTGACATATACTGATATATTTTTTTAATTTTTGATAATTTTCTGTTTAGGAAATTAAAAAAAGTGAAAACATTTCAAATGTATTTTGTTTTCAGTCCAGAAATGGACTGGCTGGTATTCACCCTTTGATCACTCAAAATCTTAAAAAGGACACTAGAACTTCTGATCACCAATCCAATGAGCCCCCTCCAAAGTTTATACGATCACCATTTTTATGTAAACCGTATATGCCCCAGGGCATAACTTACAACCCTTGCCCTGATGGTTGTGGGGGGCGGGGCCGTCATCCTCAAAGACATAATTTCTGGACCTTTCAATTACGTTGAACAAATTGGCTATGTCAAAATTTTTGATTAGATGTGTTTGGTGAATATTAGGCATGGGAGGGGGGCTAGTTGCCCTTTAATCACTTTTGACCCTTCGTAAAACAATTCAACTATGTCAAAAACGAAAAATCGTAGAAAAGAAAAAGGGAATTGCTTTATTGATGCTATTAAAACTTCATAAAACCACGATTTAAGTGTTATTATTGCAGCCATATTTACATATCTTAGTGTGATTATATCGTTTCGTGTGATCAAAGCCCAACACCAGCCAAAAAACACAATTGCGGATTTACATTTGCGTCCTTTTCGGCGGTGCTGAGAACTGGTTAGCTGCTGCATCTGTTCATGATGCCATTGATGTAGTCGAAACAAATTTTGTGAGACGAATCAAGGGGTTGGGCTCTCTCTACGCTGAACAAGATGCAGGAGCAATACCGAGATATTAAATTATATATATTAGTGCTGAAAAGGAACAGATGAGACGCGCTTCTGATACACAGGCTAAAATCCTTTTCTCGAATTTTCAAAAAATGAGGGTGAACGCCTATGGTTTAGGGTTTTCGATCATGGTGATTTCAATGGCCAGCTTTTCATTGAGATCTGCCGCCATTTAGAGGACAATAAGTCTTTTTTTGAGAGTTAAAAAGTAGTCTTTTATGAAAAATTTGTGTTTTACTTTAGATTCACGATTCAAGATTTTTATTTAAACTTCTGCACAACACACACAATATAAAAAAAGGGTCAAGCCGGAGACACAAGGTCAATTGACATAGACCCGGTATAACAATATAGCACACCTATTTGACAAAAAAAAGAAATAAGAACAAATGCATAAAATAAATATAAATAAATTCACGACTCACCACTAGACGGGAACCCACCCACAAAACATCCGACACTTGGCAAATATCAATCCGAAAAACAAAACAAAAACAGTGTGCAAGCGAGGGTAACCGATGACCGGCAACTTATTTGGAAAAAAAAACAGTTAACACAAATCTACAAAAAGTCCGAAGATATAAGCACTAGCTTTCAAATGAGCCCTTCAACTACTGTCTACGATGTTCCATTGCTCTGCTAATTCAAATAAAAGGATGCTTCAGTGCTGCCCAAGCTGTCGTCAGATTTTCTTCAATTTTTTAGATTTTGAGTTTCAATTGTGATTAGCAATCACACTTCAAACTCATAGCAATTCAAATACCATACCTTTTATTCCAAACTGTCACAGTTTTCGAAAGTTTGAAGTTCCTTCTTTAAATTCCAATAAATTTGTTTCTCTCATTACTTTTTCTTTATAAGTTTAATATGGATAATAGCCACCATTCGTAAATCAGTATGAAAGCGCTGAGTCTTTTACCTTTGGGGAAATTTATTAAGATTTTTTTTTTCGCTTAGTTTGAGCGGTAGTTTACTTTTTACTAGGTTGCAACCCACTTTAGATTTTCCAAGTTGTTGTAACTACAGACAGTGCCATACAAGGGAGAAGAAGTAAAGATCAATAAGGCAACTTCAAACCTTAAAGAAAAAGCTGTAAGTATCTAATGCATAACCGGTTGTAGCACAATGGATTGATGCTCTGCTTGGCAATATGGAGCACCCGAGTTCGTTACCCACTGCAGCGAAGTTAGGCGACAAGCTTGCTACTTGTCCATGTAAAAAATACTCAGCAACTGAAACGTCGACTCGACGGCTTATGTGCCAGCAATGGCTCAGGAGGATCTTTATTATTATTATTATCTAATGTATGTCTTCTTCAAATAGGACTGTTATCTATCGCATTAGTTATAATGCTTTAGAACATGGCATTCATTCTCATCTACTCCACAAACATCACAGGAGGGAAATAAAATTTATCAGCAGTTGGACAGTTTTCTGACCAACCGTCGAGCGTCTGCATAACCTAAATCACAACTTAAGGAAAATACATGCCTCCTTCAAATATGACTGCTGTCTATCAAATTTGCTATAGCGATTAAGGTGTGGCATTTATCGCCATCTGTGTTACAAAAATCACAAAAGGGGAGTTCAAATAACGTGTCTGAACTACTTTTTCCTTATTTGGGCATGTCCTGTTTTCTGCCTAAAAATGGTCACTGCTATACTATTCATTGGGCTTATTAGTTCTGTGGGGGGAGGATGTTAAATTCTGGACATAGATGAACGACTGTAGCCAAAAATATAATTAGTCAAACTCTATTGGTGTTACACATTGATAATATGTTGAATTTTTTTTTTTTTTTTTTTTTTTTTTTTTTTTTGCATTTGGCTCTGCTGCTGCTGTTTATCACTTGGTGGCATCTATTTTTGACCCTTTGCTTTAAGTCTACTTTATTGTAATAATTTTGTTGTCCAAGTCCAAGGCCAGCCGTATATCAGCATTCCAAAAGAAAATAGATAATACTGCTGGAACTTTCAGGGATTTTTTTTTTCTGTACCAATATATTTGTAACAGTTTGTATAGTTTTATTAATGTAATATGCAATAATTTATCCCATGGCGAGATGCCGCTGGACCTAGAATTGCATGGATACTATGCATTAGCGTCTCCAAATAATTAAACAGGACGAATAAGAATGATTTTTCTTAATATTGGTTCACTGTTTTATTCCTTTTGTCCATGTTTGCTTTCATCATTCTCCTCATTCTTGTAAATCCATTCCTTTCATTTGAATCGGCTATCAATTAACTAAATGAAACTTACAATTTAAACTATATATTTAGTTTTAGAGTAAAGCATACTTAGCACATTTGAGAAGGAGTTTGAGAAGCTTCAACACTGCGCTCGTTTTGTCACGTCTCATGTTAGTTTTATGTTCTACTTCATTGTTCATTGTTTCGTTTCAAGTTTAACTTCACTCTTTGCTTTTCATGAAATATTTTTTCTTAATATATTTAATATATAATATAATATAACTAGCTGTTGGGGAGGCGCTTTGCGCCCCCCCCCCCCCCCAAGCCCCCCGCGCGCGCAAGTCGTTACGTGCCATATTAGTTACGCGCCATTGTAGTTGTGTCCCTGTGTCCCACCTGTGAATATAGATAGGTATATATATATTTTTAACTACGTAAAACTTGCGAATGTACAACATTCCTGGCTGTCCCATTGTCTGTGCATATAAATAGATTGTCAGGTTTACTGACTCTTGAACATGCAACATATAATTGTCTATGGGAAAAACAATCTGTATTCAGATCTATACCTCATTATTCTAATGATTGCTCTTGAGCTTTGTTGATGGTGATTGCTAATCGAACATTCCCTGTGTCCCTGTCGTCATTTATATATCCCCCTGTGCCCCCCGGCGTCCCCGTTGTTGTTGTTTCCCTGTGTCCCGGTCGTCATTTGTGTCCCGGTGTCCCAGTCTGTAATTTCTCTTTGAGTGTCGCGGTCGTCATTTATATTCCCTGTGTCCCGGTGTCCCGGTCGTCATTTGTGTTCCGGTGTCCCGGTCTGTAATTTCTCTTTGAGTGTCCTGGTAGTCATTTATATTCCCTGTGTCCCGGTCGTCATTTGTGTCCCGGTGCTTTGTTGATGGTGATTGCTAATCGAACATTCCTTGTGTCCTGGTCGCTTTCTCTTTGAGTGTCCCGGTCGTCATTTATATTCCCTATGTCCCGGTGTTCCGGTCGTCATTTGTTCCCCGATGTCCCGGTGTGTAATTTCGTCAATCAACAAACATGACGTCAGTCGACGCGCAAACATGACGTCACTCGACACACAGACAACTTATTTTTATATATATAAGATGTCCCGGTGTCCCGGTCGTCATTTGTGTCCCGATGTCCCGGTGTGTAATTTCATCAATCAACAAACATGACGTCAGTCGACACACAAACATGACATCACTCGACACACACACACACACAGACAACTTATTTATATATATATATATATATATATATATATATATATATATATATATATATATATATATATATATATATATATATATATATATATATATATATATATATAGATTTATTAATATCTCTTTTATCTAATTTATTAAAAAAAACTTTAACATATAATATATATCTAATATAATTAATATCTTAAATATTTTTTCTTTCATGAAATATTTAATCTTATTTTTTAATTTAGTTATTGAAAACAGCTATTAATACAAATTACAACCTTATGTCATAGCACAACTGTCACGGTAGTTGTAATGAAAGATGATGAAGTTTCAGTACTATTAATCAAGGCTGTAGGTGACGTCCAAATATTTGTTCGTTGGATAATGTCCTCATCTAACCACTTTATCATGTTTAATGTTGTAAATAGATTGTCTTTATTGTCGATTAGATTCATCCAGTCTGGATAAAGAAGAAATCTAATTACTCTATTCCTTGTCAGGATTGTGTAAAACCTGTTTCTTCTTTTCTTAGATAAAGAAGAATTCTAATTACTCTATTCCTTTTCAGGGCTATGTGAAACCTTTTTATTCTTCTTCTTTGGTGAAACCTTCTTCTCTTATTACATAAAGAATAATTCTAATTGGTCTATTCCTTTTCAGGATTGTGTGAAACGTCACCGTTGAAACAAGTAGACGATGGGGAGGATGAAGTCTTCATGGTAAACTTCTCTCTTTTTTTGTCTGTTTGAACCCACATTGGTATTATACATAAAAGGCATTTCTGTATGCGAGGGGGAGATGGTGTTCTGACCGTATCAGAAAGTGTCCATTCTAAGATATCCTTCTCTAAGGGATAAACATATTGAACGAGATAAATTGAGATTCATAACAAATCTGATTGTATCGAATCAGCTGGCCTTCTTTTTTTTTCTTTTTTTTTTAATTCCTTGGTCTGTGATCCTATGTTACAAGACATATATGACAATACACAGGTTTGACCTACCTAGGTGTATTGGCAGATCATTCCTGGGGAAGAGTAAAAATGACAAAAAGAGGGCCGTCGTAATTTATTCTGGGCAGACACATTGGACCTGTGGGTAATTGTTTCCTATGTAATCAGGTTAGAAGACATGTTGCTTATGCTTTTTGAAAGTCAACAAAACATACTTTCAATTTATGAATATTTTAGAGACAGAAAAATCTTGTTTATTGTGCGATGGTAAACTTGAAAGGCTTAAGCAAATATGCATCAGTGTATCACACTTCCTTCCCATTACCATTTTTGCCGTTTTTTTTTTTTTTTTTTTTTTTTTTTTTTTTTTTTTTTTTTTTTTTTTTTTTTTTTTTTTTGTATTATCATAGGTATTGGTCTGCATTTGTCTTCTATTTATGAGGATCAGCAGAATCTGTCGTTTTGGAACAAGTCTTATACCTCAAAAAGTTTATTTATAAAAGCTTTGATTTAACTCCTCTGTTCAGGTCAGCGAAAAGGACAAGGATCGTATCAGTCTCTTCATTGATATTGTTTGGGTTAAAATGCCTTTTGACTGTTTTCAGGGTGTTCAAATGTAAAAAACGGCAGTTACATTCAATCTATTTTAATAAGAACTACGATAGTAAATTTCGTTGGAAGAAAAACAAAAACTGTTAGGAGTTTCGTAAAGTCAAAGGATACATATCCGCGAGCAATGGAGCGTATAATCTGTCCGAGTGCCGATAGCCCGAGTAAAACGAGGGCTGAAGGTCCATAACATTAGCCTGAGAAAATTGGCGAGGGACAACTATGAATGCAGAGGGCCCCATTATCACCCCTAGTGAATCAATGTCAGCTACACACTATGGAGATTATTTGCCTTAGTAAGTATAAACAGCACATAAGATACGAAGGAAACGTGACGTAGTCAGATATTCTAAATGCCCAGAGTTGGAGAACTCATTGAGACCATTCTCTGGAACTACGAGGGCTGGAGAACCCGTCATCAACCCGAACGAAGCAAGGCCTACACACACATATGGAGGTTGTTCATTGCAGTAGAACTGGAACAGAATATGTGATAACAAGGAGACATGACGTCTGTATATATTTTGAATGTCCTCAGAGCTAGAGAATCGCACGGAAATCCTTCTTGGAGCTGTAGAATAGAGCAACCATGGAAGTTACTGGTGTGTTTGTCATAGTCAAGACAAATCTATCTAAACAACCAACCAATCAGGGGTCACAGTGAAACGATATTGCAGCACTTCAGAGTCAGGGGTTCGGAAATACTCAAGATCGAGGCTAAAGATCAGTTTATACAAGTAACGTAGATAAGAGTATCTTCCTGGTGGATACTAACAAGACGAGTGGCTTACCCAAGGGATTGAACAGGAGTAAAGGTGATGTAATGCTCATACATTGATAATGTGAAGGGACTAGTCAATGGCGCTATTGGAGTGATGACGAAAGCTATCCGGCCGCGTTTCTATAGATGACTTATGTATTGCGCGCAATATATATTCAATCATAATGCACACTTTAGCCCTGAGCTTCCTGTCACTTTTCTAGAAAGAACTAGCAGTGTACTAACACAACTTTCATAAAATGCTCACAGGGAGCGCCTATGTACGAGTTTAGGCTCCCTATAGCCGTGTTGTGTTGGCCGGTCTATTTAATGCCTTTTTATTCCCGTACGTACTGTCTTTAGTGCCTTTATTGGTTGCTGTTTATGGAGAAATATTAGCAGTATTTTTACAAGTATACAAAGTTTTTGCTGAGAGTTTCAATTTGGGCTTGTAATCAAATGGTTACCGGTAGATATGGGGTAGCTGAACCGAGTCTGGCTACGTCGGTGCGGTTGATAGCTTTTCGTTATTTGCTGTATCCAGATAATAGATTTTTCAATGAAATTGTTGTATATATACAAGCAAGCATGATCATCTTATTATTTCTTTTTCTTTGTATCCTATGGTGCAACATTTTTATGTTTCTAGTCGGTACTAAAAACAATGATTCAAAGTGACTATCTCATTTTAAAGCAAAGAATGGGGATGCACCTTTCTTAGAATAAAGAAAGGGTTCAACAAATTCTTGTGTTTTGTTTTATGCTTACTAGAGAATGTTTATAATAGGTGGTAAATATGAAATCAGAAGATAAAATATGTAATTACAGTTCATGCTCTTCAAAAATTGCGAAAATCAACTTGCTTTCTAGTCGTAAATTCTTTTGGCCAGCTTTGAACTATAATATAGGGTAAAAAAAGGTACAAAAAAGGCATTGGTAACTGGTGCTTAATTGAGTTTCGAGAAATTTGATCTTAAGCTGGTTTTGATTGGTTTGTTCCAACTATTCTAAGTCAAAAATAGTCGCCTCCTCTCAAGACAATTTTTAGATTCCTCCTAACATCTTGACCAAAGAGAAAAAGAAAAATTATTGTCTTATTTTGCCATGTTAAAAAGTCGGCTTTAATCCCATTGGTTTGTTCTTATATTTTTCAATTTTTTTTACCTATCAAACCATTTCTTAAGTATGTCACAAAAAGAAACATAATAACACCGTCTTTGACCCCCAGTTGTGCTTCCCTTTTGTTCCTATATAGGATTTTCTGCCAGTATAATGAGTGCAAAACTTTATTGACTCTTTTGAATGAAATTTTAAGCCAAAGGTAATCTTGTAAACCATATTGGTCTGCTATAACAAAAACAAAATTAAAGAAACGAAGATCAAGAATGGCCTTTTTAAGGCCAGCCAAAATACTGACAAACAAAGCGAACATTTCGGGGGCAAGCGCGTCCTTTCTTCAGTGCTGTAAAAGAAATTAGAAGACAATGCACATATGAGTATTTTACATATTATTTTTTTATATTTATTTTTTATATTAAATTTAATTAATTTATATATTTTTTTATTTTTTCATATAATTTTTACATATTATTTTACATATTTTACATACATATTAGTATTGTGCCAGTAGCGTTGAATTTTGTTAATCGTAGATTTGTGTGTGACTCACTCTTGGAATTGACTCACTCTTATTTTTGCTAATTTTGGATTCTATTTGTTTTTTATGCTTGTATGTTCTCCGTGTTGTTTGGTTTTTAGCTTATCAATCTTTTCCAATTTTGGTTTTTATTAGTTTTTTTCTGTTGATTTTCTCCTGTGTTTGTTTTGTCAGTTTTGTTTTATTCTAGTTCGTTCATTTAGATTTTTGCGTTTTCCTCTAATTTCTCTTGTAGCGCTGAAGAAAGGAGGCGGTTGTCCTCACAACATATTTGCTTTGCTCGTCCTGTATTTTTGTGTGCTTAACAAAAATTTAACTCTGGTGTTCTTATTTGTTCATATAATTAATCTATTATTTAATTTAATCAATTTGTTCACTTCAATCATTTGTTTTTGAAGTTTTAAGCCAGTTAAAAGAACAAAAAAAAAGTGTTTCTTTGTTTTTTGAGTTGCTTTCACATATGCAAGATTCGATTGTTCAGGTTTCTTAGGAATGGGATATTTCTACTCGTTTATGAGTTTACGTTCAACTTGGGGATTCCAACAAAAGAGGAGATGCCTCATAGTAACAAAATTAAAAAAATTATTGCTTGCAGTCTTTTTTCCAAATAATACTTATTAAGACATGGTAAGTCCTACTTAGGTGCACTTTAACAATATTTTATAATCCGAATGTTTTAATAAAGATTTAAATAAATAAATATAAACAAGAATAAAATAAGTATTTTATACTATTTGCCGGAGACACAAAAATCTATAATTACATGAAAAGAAGAAGTAAAAATGTATTTCTACATGAAAAGTAGAAAATAATTTGTATTTTTTCTTTCTTTTTTTTTCAAATACAAGTACAGAGCGACATCCTAATAAGAAAGGGGCGGGGTCATCTCCTCCAACCTTAGTTTGTAACGTTTAAGTGACTGTTTTTGTTTTGCGGGATATTTATTACGTTTTAAAAAATGCGCAATTCGCAAATACAAATGTTATATCAATCGAAAAAAATAGAACTGGTTTCATGTTCTCAACAAAACATCAAAAATATTGACAGTGCAAGCAACCACTTGAAAGTTCTCAGTAGATGGTGATCTGTTGCATGCCGGCTAGGGTAATTTTGCTTTGTTTTAAGTTCTAATGTTGCTCTCTATATGCATTTTAAATAGTTTTTTTTTTTCAATCTTCACTTTTTTATTTAACTTTACTTTTTTTTTTCTTTTTTTTACGTAAGTATCAGAGAAGAAAAATTTGGAGAACGAAAATGAATAAACAAACAAAAAAACTGTTCGGTTTCTTTTTGTGAAAACAGCTCAGTAGCATAAGCTTGATCAGTCGAAAGAGTATAAAAATGAAAAGGGGATATGGAAAGTTGAATTTTACAGTGTATTTACTGTGATTTTCAGGTCATGTTGATAATAATCAAATATTGATATATCTTTCTAGATAACTAATGTAGAAATAAACTAGATCATAGTACAGGGTCAGTATGTATTTTTTTCTATTTTTGGAGTATGGTATTGGAATCCAATGTTAATGCTAAGAAAAATACATCTGTTTCTTTTTTAGTCTTTGAACCTTCCATTGGAGGGAGGAAGTACTGTACCAAAGCATCGAGATCAGCGAAACTACTCAGCCATTCCTGAAGCCATATCTCCCGTAGGTCTTTCGTCGACGACCATTCTTTCAAGTCCTGACCTGTCAGCCCCTGGAACTCCAACTGTACAGGAAACGAGTCTGTGTGAAATTGAGTTTGCTGGCCAAAAGGAGTTAGAAAGTGATAAAAATTACCACAATATTTGGGAGGTTGGACGTTCTTGGGAGACTGACCCAAAGAGGAGTGAGATCTATTCATATGTGCAATTCTCAAAAGAAGCTGTGGTTGAACCCAGCCATGATTATAGCTACCCGGTGTTGTCTGATCCAGCTTCTACTCGTCGGAGCTCCATAAAAAAAGTTCTTGCTCCTACACCACCCCCTCCTAGGCTTCCAAAGTCTACCTATAAGAAATCTCAGAGTAGTAGAAAAGCTCTGGAGCTAAAAAGCCCGCCTCGCCTCAAGTGTAAAAATTGTTTAGCTTATTATAATGAAGAAGAGAATGGACGTGGAGCTTGTGATAGCGGACCGGATCCGGTGCGAGATGCCATTGATACAATATCGTGTATTGGTTGTGCTGATTGTATAATGTATCACTGCTATCCAGATCCGGATAGTGACTATAGTGCCAATCCGTGCTTGTGCCAGAACAGTGCGAAATACCCGCGGCGGCTAGATAATTCAAATCGTTGTCGCTTAGTGGTGTTAACCTTGTTATCTCTATTTGTGCCATGTCTTTGGTGTTATTTGCCTCTTCGTGCATGCCACAAGTGTGGTGTTTATTGTAGGATTTGTGGTCCTGAACATGTAGCCAATTAAATCAAGAATCTTTTATTTGGAATCTTTGCTATTCCAAAATGAACTGCCTTAGATGCAAGACAAATCCACTGGAAATTTGACTTCCAGCTTTTTTTGTATATTTAGTTAAGGATCTTGAAGAAGCTTTATTTTTTCTCCCTTTTTTATATAGTCTGCTTAACCAAGGGTCTGAATTACCTACTAGGGCTCAAGGTACTTCATATCCTTGATTAGAATTGTGTGAAGTTATGTATCTGAAAAGTTATTCCAGTTCACTAATAAATCTACGAATTGGTGTGTACTCACAAACGAGATCTTTTATTTTTCTTTTTTTTTTCTCGTTCTTTATAGAAGTTTCAATTTGTCGCAATTTCTTTTTTGTTTTGTTTTGTGTCGCAATAATATTCCACTTTGTGGAATATTTTCCTTCTTTTTTGTCTTTTCAGTCTAATAAACGGAATATCTGTCATATTTAATTTCTCCGGAGTCTCATATTTAATTTTTATTAAATATTCTCTTCTCTTTCCCATTTGGCTTGCTGGTAAATCCTCTGGAATGACATTTAAACCCTCAGGAATGACGTCAACTTCTAATGGTGCTTTCACACTACGCCGTAGAACTTCGCACACTGGTTGAACTTAAGAGTTTCATACAGAACCAGTTTTGCTGTAGATTCTCTCTGTATTGGATTTTAACTTTGCAGTATTGATTGATTTCGGTGAGTAGGGAATTTAGTCTTTATCTATTACTGTTAAAAAGTTGTAGCACCGTCTCAAGGTTTTTGGTACCAGTCACTTTTCAACAAAGTGTGAAGTCTTTTATTCTAGGGTTGGTCAGGAATTTGAACGTATCTTGAAAAAAGGCAATATTTTTGGAGTGCACTCTAAATGGATACCTGGAGAAATCTGGGGAAGGTAAACAGGAAGGGTTTGCGAAAGTACAGGATGGTTTGCCCCCAACTTCCTGGCTGAAGGGCCAAGAAACGGATATCAGCACCGCCGGTAGGGACTGTAAATTCTAATGCTGTATTCTTTACCCCCTTTTTTTACCATTCTTTTAGTTAAATCTAAGAATTTTGACCTTAAATCGCTATTGATCGAACAGAAGTATCAATCGCTACTAATGGGTTTAACTTTAACAGTTTGTATTAAAAAATGATTATTATGAAGAAAAACCAAGAGGTTGCATGTATTTTAAATATAGTAACAACACAGCCGAGAACAGAGTAGTTGAAGTGCAGCTTCGTTTGACGTTGTACTTGAACCATATTCCAGGGCATGTTTTCTCCGAAAGTTTCTCTGGTGACTCCCTTGAAAAGAAGTTTTGGTAGTTATTTAAAACCTCGCGATGAAGCAATTATAAGACTAGTGGCAACTCAGACACTTAAAAGTACCTGGCATCGCAAATTTTAAGAATGGAGAAATGGCACAAACAGAGCTACGCATTTTTTACATGTAGTTCTACACTTTTACAAAAAGTGTTATCGCTTTAAGAGCTTCTCCTATTTGTAAAATATTCTTAATCTAAGATAACTGCATTAATAAGAATATCTTGTTTCATTTTCAAAGATTTTTTCTGGAAAGAAAAATTCTACATTTACCAGCAAGTAAAAGAATTGCTAACTGATCACTGTCATGATAAAAAAAAACGGAGAAATAGCTCAATAAGATCTATGCATTTCTGACTTGGAATTAAATAAAAAATACTAGTTTTTTTTAACCGAAAGTAAGGAGCGACATTAAAACTTAAAACAAACAGAAATTACTCCGTATATGAAATGGGTTGTCCCCACCGCAATCCCTCGCTCTTTACGCTAAATTTTTAATTGTTTTAAAAAGTAGAACTGTGGCAAAGAGTCAAACTTAAGCGTACAGAGCGAGGGATTGCTGAGGGGAGAACCCATTTCATATACGGAGTAATTTCTGTTCGTTTTAAGTTTTAATGTCGCTCCTTACTTTCAGTTAAAAAAACTAGTTTTTTTATTTAATTTCTGAACGTTTTTGAAGTAATGCATGTTTGATTTTGGCTCTTCGCACGTAAATTATTAAAATGAAATTTGCATATTAATTCCTTTTTTGGCTAAATGGCTTTCTCTTAGTTTTGATCAGACGATTTTGAGAAATAAGGGGTGGGGAAGGAGCCCTGTTGCCCTCCAATTTTTCGGTTACTTAAAAAGGCAAACTAAAACTTTTAATTTTTAACGAACGTTTTTATTAGTAAAAAATATACGTAATTTGAGAATTAACTTACGTAACAAACTTTTATATTCTTATAATGTATATGAGGGGGTTTGTCCCCTCGTTAATATCTCGCTCTTTACGCTAAATCTTAAGTTTTGTCCCAATTCTTTAAGAATAACCCCTGAATCAGAAAGGCCGTAGAATAAATAGTTAAAATTACTAAAAATACTTAAGCATAAAGAGCGAGGTATTTGTCTTCTCCTAAACACCTCGTTCTTTATGCTAAAGTATTTTTAGAACCCCTCATATGCGTAATAATCTCTGTTTGTTTTAAGTTTTAATGCTACTCCTTACTTTCAATTGAAAAAACTTTTTCATTGTTCTTTTTTTATAGTAATGCTAGAAAATACCGCGCCCTTTTCATTCAATTTCTCTTCCCCCATGACATATTCCTCCAAGGAAAGATCCTTCCACATAGCCCCCTCCCTTCAACCCCATCCCCAAACCAATAAAATCCCACTGAAGACGTCTGTACGCTTCCCAATAACCCTTACTGTATGTAAACACTGGTCAAAGTTTGTAACTTGCAGCCCCTCCCCCAGGGACTGTGGGGGAGTAAGTCATCCCCAAAGACAAAGTTATTATGGTTTTCGACTATGCGGAACAAAATGGCTATCTCAAAATTTGATCTGTTGACTTTGGGAAAAAATGAGCGTGGGAGGGGGCCTAGGTGCCCTCCAATTTTTTGGTCACTTAAAAAGGGTACTAGAACTTTTCATTTCCGTTAGAATGAGCCCTCTTGCGACATTCTTGGACCACTTGGTCGATACGATGACCCCTGGAAAAAAAGAAGAAAACAAATGAACACGCACCCGTGATCTGTCTTCTGGCAAAAAATACGAAATTCCACATTTTTGTAGATAGGAGCTTGAAACTTTTGTTGAAGGGTTCTCTGATACGCTGAATGCGATGGTGTGATTTTCGTTAAAATTCTATGACTTTTAGGGTGTGTTTCCCCCTATTTTCCAAAATGAGGCAAATATTCTCAGGCTCGTAACTTTTGATGACAAAGACTAAATTTGATAAAACTTATATATTTAAAATCAGCATGAAAATCCGATTCTTTTGATGTATCTTTTAGCATCAAAATTTTGTTTTTAGAGTTTGCCGGGTCGCTCCTTACTACAGTTCATTACCACGAACTGTTTGATTCAGCTGGAAAATCTGACAAATAATTCATTTGCACTTTTAAAGCCTCTCCTATTTGGAAAAGATTCTTAATTCAAGATAATTCTGCATATATGAGAATCTCGTGTTACTTTTTCAAAAATAATATATTTTTGACTATATTTACCCACCAAATTAAAGTATTACTAATTAATCATTGTCTTGACCAAATAATCTCTTCCCCCAGGGTAGTCATTAAGAAACAATACAAAAAGAACTAGACAATGGTGAGTCATGAGCTAGAATTCTGCCGGAAAATGGGCATATGTTGCTCTTGATTTCAAGAGCCTCTTCCCTATCCCAAAAATCATATCCTTCAAATATTCCCAATTTAAGCTTCTTCAGCATGGATGAGAATCTCGTGCTCCCGTTTCAAAGATGTTCCTGGAAAAAAGTTTGTGTTTATCCACCAAGGAAAAGTATCGTTTTTGTTATTAAGTCACTGTCATGTCATTGACAACTAATACAAAAAGAGCTGAGCAATTTCGGCAGTACGTTATGAGCTAGGATTCTGCTGATAAATGGGAAATGTTGGTTTTGGTTTTTAAAGCCTATTACCTACCCCAAGATTCATATCCGTGAAGTATTCAGCAGGAATGATAATCTGGTGCTCAAGTTTGAAAGTGATTTTGGAAAAGAATGACATTCATACAGCAAGGAAAAGTACCACTTTTTGCTATTTGGCTACTTGTATGACCATTTGTTTTCTTCACTTAAGATGATCATTTCGATCTGTTGGCCACCAACACGGAATACTGTAAGACTTTTAATAAGTAGAAAGGGTTTTAAACAGCGGATTATTTCAATTGAAAATCGAACATTTTCGAAAACCATCTATATAGAACTTTCTATTTTCTTCAAAATTAGAGAAGCCATTTCAATTATGCTGGTGCAATTATAGTACTAATTGTTTAAATGTTTGATTTGTAATGGTTATTCAATTCGATACTTGTTCTTCTATTTTGTAATATTCCCAGATAATTAATTTATATTTTATTTCTTTTAACCTGAAACACAAATGGTCCCATTTGAATACTTTGAATACCCAATTTGAACCCTTTGTGAAGTAATTGGTATTAAATATAGTTCCTTGTGGCATCTCATCTAACCACTAAAACAAAAATTCTAATGTAATTGATATTTTTAATAGCAAAAGGAATTATATATCAAATAGGCAGGACAATTGTGCTTTTAGATAGTCTTACCTTGCAGAGATGGCCTTTAACTCAGATTAGGCAACTAAAGTGGTACTTGAGAACTTGCACCATAAAGGTATTTCATCTATTTATTAACGAGACTTTTTTTTTACTAGAAAGATCCTTGTGTCCAAAAAAGAGCTTCTAACTGTCTGATCTAATGGTTCTTCAAGTTTGCGACGTGGTCTCAGAATGGATCAGATTCAAATTCTTCCTCAAAAAAGGATATCTTCATCACTATTTTTTGTGATGTTATCAAAATAATTTAAGATTATTTATTGGTTGCCACTAATAAGAATTAGTTTACATTCTTTGCCTTTATAAGGCAAGTTGATTAATTAGCAATGCAAATTCTACTTTGACACATAGGGGCAAATTATCACTCCTGAAATCATAAAGTCTCGTTGTAAGCTATAGGTTTTTTTTACCGTCATTCGAACAAAATTCTTAGCTCATACGTTTCCCGACAATTATGTTTCCGCCGTCCATACGTAGTATTATCCAAAATTGTTAGAGAATTCCTTTGGCAAATCTAATCATAGCTGTATCATTTCAAGCACAAAATTAAACAACTAGATAATGTGGTAAAGCAAGATGACTACATCGCATGCTTATAATATTGATAAAGATCGCAAGACAGTTAATACTTCTTACGTTTAGCATTTTCTTAGCTAGGGCTGTATCTTGAATTTTTGTCCAGGAAGGGGTGTTTATTACTTTTGAAAGGGGGGGGGGGGGGTAGAGTCGCACAAATATTTTGTAAGGGTGTTCAAATCTCCTAACTCCTCCCCTGAACAAGGATTTGTCCTTTACATATGCTTTCTCCCTATCTTAAGGTCCTGTTGGATCCGAAAAGGAACCCTGAGATTTTCAAGTTTAGTTTCAAGCTTTCCGACCCATTTGTTTTATTTCCACTTATTGTTAGGAGACGGTTTTCTGGTAACTGATAATTATGTTTCTGCCGTCCTAACAAAACACTTAAAGAACAATTAGAGGCAGCAATAAGCCTTATAGCGTAAAATGTCTCAAACAATTTGACCGCGATTCCCCCTTGAATTCCTATTTTCTATTCAGTGGCAAAGATAAATCACAAGAAATTCAGAAATGAAAAGTATCCCACTTAAGAAACTGCATTGTTATTAGCTGCAGTTAAATAAAAAAAAAATGTAATAAATTTATATACAGAAATGGTGGCCCTGGGCCTCTCTGACACTATTTTCCCATCCCTGCCTTGTGGATTCCAAACCATGGAATCCACATGGAGTAGACCTGGAATTCAATCCTCATATGGCGAAATAAATATATATTTGGAGTTCTAAGAAGCATTGCACTAAGGGTCTCAAAAATCTCAATTTAGACTCAATCTACTATCAAAACTTGAAGTCTAGCACCAAAAATCAGTCTCTGCAATTCTAATAAATTTGCCAACGAAAACTCAGAGTTTCTCTGCCTTCAGATTTAAATCCCAGTGCTAGAGATCTCATAATGGTGAACAAGAAGTAATCACCCAAGCCAAACATGGTTTTGTTTTATCATGCCAAATAGACTTCGTAAAATCGTGTACACCTAGTCCGGCTCCAAGGACTTACCCTCGAAGAAGAAAAATCTTTTGACCAAAACAGCGAATAAAGACAGGCTAAAACATTCGGGAGCAGGCATTTTGCCGTATCACCTGGCATTTCAAATGTAAATCGTCCCCTGAGAGCGGTTTTGTCACATCTGCAACTTTTTCGGGAAGTGGACTGCCGTCTAATGTGAAATTTTTTGCTTTATCCGATTCCGTCGACCATTTTATTGTATCTCAACTAGAAGTACCTCAATTTTAGATTTCTCGTTTATCGTATCTCACATTTTGCCGTTTTGTTAAGAGCGGTTTTGTCGTATCTCATATGGGAAAACTACATGGGTATTTTTGTCGTAACTCCGTCGACGTACACTTTTGAAGAAGAAAAGATTTGGTAAAAGTTTCACAATGAGTCACAAACAGGCCTTATTGACATCATTACAAGTTACACAATAGTTACAGGAATCTAGTACCTTATTTTTGTGGAATTGACTAATATTTTGTGCCAAGAATATATTATATCTTATATTATATATTGTACATATATAGAATATAATTTAATATTATCAAATACCTGATTTGTTATGATTTTTGTTGCGTATCAGTGGTCAGAATAAATCTTGGCTATGATCGTATTTTGGTAATGCTTCCTGGTAACGCAGCAGCCTGTCGGTAAATTTGTCACAGTTCATATTAAGGACTTACAAATAAAGTGAACATACCACTCGATGCCTTTTTTATGTTCTTTGCGAATATAATAATCGCTTCTATCGGGGGCAAATTTAAGCACTTTTTGACCTCACCTAACTAATCAGGCCTAACCTACCTAACTATAAATAATTTTGGCCCTGAGAAAACATAATATTATCAAACAGTTTGTGGTAACGAACTGTAGTAAGGAGCGACCCGGCTCAATAGTAACAAAAACTCTAAAAACCGGAATTTTGATACCAATAGTTACATCTCGTTTTAATGATGACTTTAAATATATAAGTTTTATCAAGTTTAGTCTTACTCAACGAAAGTTACGAGCCTAAGAAAATTTCCTTATTTTATAAAACAGGAGGAAACACCCCCTAAAAGTAATACAATCTTAACGAAAATCACACCACCAGATTCAGCGTATCAGAGAACCCTACTGTAGAAGTTTCAAGCTCCTATCTACAAAAATGCGGAATTTCGCATTTTTTGCCAGAAGACAGATCACGGATGTGTGTTTATTTGTTTTTTTTTTTTTCCCAGGGGTGATCCTATCGACCCAGTTGTCCTAGAATGTTACGAGAGGGCTCATTCTAACGGAAATTAAAAGTTCCAGTGCTCCTTTTAAGAGACCAAAAAAATTGGAGGGCGCCTAGGCCCCTTCCCACGCTCATTTTTTTCCCAAAGTCACCGGATTAAAATTCTGAGATAGCCATTCCAATTAACATAGTCGAAAAACCTAATAACTATGTCTTTGGGGACATCTTACTCCCCCACACTCCCCATGGGAGGGGCTGCAAGTTGCAAACTTTGACCGTTGTTTACATATACTAATGGCTATTGGGAAGTATACAGACGTTTTCAGGGGGATTTTTTTTTTTGGTTTGAGGGGTGGTTGAGGAGAAGATGAGGAGGGGGGTTACATGGGGGGATCTTTCCATGGAGTATTTTGTCATGGGGGAATGAGAATTTCAATGAAGAGGGCACAGGACTTTCTAACATTATTTAAAAAACAATGCAAAAATAAATAATAAAAAGTTTTCAACGGAAAGTAAGGAGCAGCATTAAAACTTAAAACGAACAGATATTATTACGCATATAAGGGTTCACCTCCTCGTAATACCTCGCTCTTTATGCTAAAGTGTTTTTATTAATTTCAACTATTTATTCTTCAGCCTTTGTGATTCAGGGGTCATTCTTAAGGAATTTGGACAAATTTCAAGTTTTAGTGTAAAGAGCGAGATATTGACGAGGGGGTGAACCCCCCCACATACGTAATAAAAATATACAAATGTAGAATTTCGTTACGAAGGTTAATTCGTAAGTTACGTATATGTTTTACTAAGTGAAAACGTTCACGAAAAATGAAAAGTTGCAGTTGCCTTTTTAAGTATTAAAAAAATTGGAGGGCAACTAGGCCTCCTCCCCCACTCCTTTTTTCTCAAAATCTTTCGATTAAAACTATGAGAAAGCCATTTAACCAAAAAAAACTAACATACAAATTTTGTTTTAATTATTTATGTGCGGAGAGCCAAAATCAAAACATGCATTAATTCAAAAGAGTTCAGAAATTAAATAAAAAAACTAGTTTTTTTTTAACTGAAAGTAAGGAGCGACATTGAAATTTAAAACGAACAGAAATTACTCCGTATATGAAATGGGTTGTCCCCTCCACAATCCCTCGCTCTTTATGCTAAAGCTTTTAATTGTTTTAAAAACCAGAATTGTGGTAAGAGTCAAACTTTAGCGTAAAGAGCGAAGGATTGCGGAGGGGACAACACATTTCATATACGGAGTAATTTCTGTTCGTTTCAAGTTTTAATGTCGCTCCTTACTTTCAGTTAGAAAAACTAGTTTTTTTTTATGTAATTTCTGAACGTTTTTGAATTAATGCATGTTTGATTTTGGCTCTCCACACATAAATTATTCAAATGAAATTTACATTTTAATTCCTTTTTTGGCTAAATGGCTTTCTCTTAGTTCTGATCAGACGATTTTGAGAAATAAGGGATGGGGAATGAGGCCTAGTTGCCATGCAATTTTTCGGTTACACAAGAAGGCAACTATAAATTTTAATTTTTAACGAATTTTTTTATTAGTAAAAAATATACGTAACTTAAGAATTAACTTACGTAACAAACTTTTATATTCTTAAATTTTTATTATGTATATGAGGGGGTTTGTACCCTCGTTAATACCTCGCTCTTTACACTAAATCGTAAGTTTTGTGCCGATTCTTTAAGAATGACCCCTGAATCAGAAAGGCCGTAGAATAAATAGTTAAAATTACTAAAAATACTATAGCATAAAGAGCGAGGTATTTATCTCCTCCTAAATACCTCGCTCTTTATGCTAAAGTATTTTTAGAACCCCTCATATGCGTAATAATCTCTGTTCGTTTTAAGTTTCAATGCTACTCCTTGCTTTCAATTGAAAAAACTTTTCCATGTTTATTTTTTCATTGTTTTTTTTATAGTAATTTTAGAAAATCCTGCGCCCTTTTCATTGAATTTCTGTTCCCCCATGACATATTTCACCAGGGAAAGATCCTCCCACATAGCCCCCTCTCCTCAACCCCACCCCCAAAACCAAAAAAAATACCCTGAAAACGACTGTACACTTCCCAATAACCATTATTATATGTAAACACTGGTCGAAGTTTGTAACTTGCAGCCCCTCCCCCAGGGACTGTGGGAGAGTAAGTCATTCCCAAAGACATAGTTATTATGGTTTTTGACTATGCGGAACAAAATGGCTATCTCAAAATTTTGATCTGTTGACTTAGGAGAAAAAATGAGCGTGAGAGGGGGCCTAGGTGCCCTCCAATTTTTTTGGTCACTTAAAAAGGGCACTAGAACTTTTCATTTCCGTTAGAATGAGCCCTCTTGCAACATTCTAGGACCACTTGGTCGACACGATGACCCCTGGGGAAAAGAAAAAAAAATAAATAAAAAAATAAACACGCACCCGTGATTTGTCTTCGGGCAAAAAATACGAAATTCCACATTTTTGTAGATAGCAGCTTGAAAATTTTGCTATAGGGTTCTCTGATACGCCGAATGCGATGGTGTGATTTTCGTTAAGATGGTGTGACTTTTAGGGGGTGTTTTCCCCTATTTTCTAAAATAAGACAAATATTCTCAGGCTCGTAACTTTTGATGACAAAGACCAAATTTGATGAAACTTATATATTTAAAATCAGTATGAAAATCCGATTCTTTTGATGTATATTTTAGTATCAAAATTCCGTTATTTAGAGTTTCGTTTACTATTGAGCCGGGTCGCTCCTTACGTTACCACGAACTGTTTGATATTTGCCTTCTCTGCAGCTAATCTGATAGTTCTTTTGATATTACTACTACTACTACTAATAACTCACTGCAGCACCAAGCCGCCTGAGGCCAACACAGCTACGCACGCTCCTCCTCCAACCTAATCTATTTAAAGCCTCCCTCTTTACACCCTCCCAGGAAGTTCCCATTTCCTTTAAATCCTTATTTATGACATCCTCCCAACCCAGACAAGGACGACCTGCTTTCCGTGTAGCCCCAGACGGTTGGCCAAAAAGGACAATCTTCGGTAATCTGTCATCCTTCATCCGTAGAACGTGGCCTAGCCATCTCAACCTTTCTTTCATTATGGCCCCAGAAAGCGGGATTGAACCACACTTTTCGTACAACCTACTGTTTGAAATACGGTCAGTCAGCCGGGTACCCAGAACAATCCGTAGGCAATTTCTCTGGAAAACATCTAGTAAATTTTCATCTGCTTTTCGGAGTGTCCATGCTTCAGAGCCATATTTGACCACTGTCATCACTGTAGCTTCCAATATTCTAATCTTGGTTTGTAGGCTTATCTTTCTATTCTTCCAAACTTTTTTTAACTGTGAAAAAACACCCTGAGCTTTAGCTATTCTACTTTTAACATCTTCACTGCTCCCACCATCTTTTCTAATAACACTACCAAGGTAACTGAAGCTCCCAACCTGATCAATCTTTTCGTTACCTAAGGTCACCTGTTCATCTTCACTTATTCCTAACCTTAGTGACTTAGTCTTCTTAACATTAATTTTCAAGCCTATTTTAGCACCCTGAACTCGTAAAACCTCTAAAAATTCATTCATTTTGCTCACACTTTCATCTAATATGCTTAAATCATCAGCATAATCTAAGTCCAGGAGCTTTCTTCCTCCCCATTTGATTCCATGGTCTCCAATTGCCTTTCCTGTGCTCCTTAAGACGAAGTCCATCAAAATGATCCATATAAAGGGGGATAGAACACAACCCTGCTTAACTCCTGATTTAATACAAAACCAGTTGCTAACCTCATTTCCTACCTTAACCGCAGCAGTATTATTCTCGTACATAGCGCAAATCACTTTAATGTATTTTTCTGGTATACCATATAACGATAAGACCTTTGTTAACGCTGTTCTATCAACAGAATCGAAAGCTTGCTCATAATCGATAAAACTAAGGACCAAAGGTGTTTGACAACGAAGGGACTTCTCAATTATTAACCTAAGAGTGAAAACATGGTCGACACATCCTCTACCTTTTCTAAAACCGCATTGTTCTTCCCTTAAAACTTTGTCTACAGCATGTCTCAGTCTAAAAAGTATCATATTACTCAGTAATTTGCTACCTACAGAGACCAGACTAATGCCTCGATAATTCCGACATTCACTCTTGTCACCTTTCTTATACAGTGGTTTAATTAAGGTTTTCCTAAAATCATTGGGTACTTCCCCTTTTTCAAAAATCATGTTCATAATCTTCAGTAGCTTATTCCTAACCTCAGAGCCACCATATTTAAGGAACTCATTAATCATACTATCAGCACCTGGGGCCTTATTATTTTTTAATCCTTCTAGTACTGTCGCTAATTCTTCCTCACTAAACAAATCTTCCTTCACATCCAAGGTATCACAAACTTTTTCATTTTCATCTATATCTTTTCCTGCAACTGTATCTCGGTTTAGCACATTCTCAAAATGTTCCACCCATCTTTCTTTAACTTTTTCCTTATCACTAATTGTGACCCCATTTCTATCTTTAACTGGGACTAGTCCGGATCGGCTACTCCCTTTCAATTTATTAACATGCCAGTATAATATTTTACTATTATGCCGTCTAGCCGCATCTTCCAGATCCTCAGCAATTTTATCCATCGCCTCCATTTCACATCTCCTTAGTTCATATTTTAATGCTTTCTCCACTTTCTTTACATTCCTTTTGTTTTCATACGACCTATCGCTCAGATAATTCTTATACAAACCCCTTCTACTCTCTATTAAACCTAAAGCTTTTTTGAATTAGATTATTTTCTATAATTAATTTTGTGTACATAGGGTTGAGTGTGTATTCACCCAAGTCTCTATTTAGGGATGTATTATTATTTAAGTTTCCTTTGATTTCGATTGCCTCACGGACAGTTTGTTTGATTCCTAGGTCATTGCTAATTAGAATTGTTTCGTCAAATAGAACATAATGGTTTGGATTTTCAAAAATATGATTACTTAAAGCTGAATCGAAAGACATGGAGTTATTTTTAGATATTAACGCTTTTTCAATACTTTCTTTGTGTTGCTGTAATCTTGCTCCTAAATTTTGGTGGGTTCGACCAATGTAATAATTTCCACAACTACATGGTATTTGATACACCCATCGTAGACGAGTAATTGGGGTTTTATCCTTACCAGAATTGACAAGATTCATTATACTTATATTGCTTGTGAATACAACACGTAAATTCTTCTTTAAACAAACTTTTTTCAGTTTTGAAGTAATTTTCGAAATATAAGGTAGCTAAATCGTCCTTGTGGGTTTATTCGAATCATTTACTGGTGTGGGATTTAAGGCTTCAGAAGAATGCATCTTTAATCTTTTTGCAATAACAGTATTTATGAGAGAAATCATTTACTGGTGTGGGATTTAAGGCTTCAGAAGAATGCATCTTTAATCTTTGAGCAATAACAGTATTTATGAGAGAAACTGGGTACCCGTTGCCAAAAAGTATGTCTGTAATAAAATTTAATTCTTTTTTAACATACGGTTCTGAACAGATACTAAGAACTCTATCCACAAGAGATATTACCACACCTCTTATAACCTGTGGAGGATGGTTAGATTTGAAGTGAAGGTATCTATTATTATGCGTAGGTTTTCTGTAAACCGTAAAATCAAGTTTATTCACACTGCGTATTATCAATACATCTAAAAAAGGTATTTTTCCATCTGTTTCGGTCTCTAGAGTGAATTGCAGGTTTCTATCGTAAGTATTTAAATGTTCTAGAAAACCTTCAAGTTCACTTTCGCCATAATTCCACTAAAATTACGTCGTCCATGAAAATTACGCCCCGCTCTGTACGCTAAAGATTGACTCTTTCTCGTAGCTCTACTTTTTAAAAAAGGAAAAAACTTTAGCGTAAACAGCGGGGCCTTGAGGAAGAAAAGCCCCTTTTATATACGGAGTAATTTCTGTTCGTTTTAAGTTTTAATGTTGCTCCTTACTTTCATTTAAAAAAATTGTTTTATGTTTAATTTCTGGACGTTTTTTAATTCATGCATGTTTTGATCTTGGCTCTCCGCACATAAATAATTAAAACGAAATTTGCATATTAATTTTCTTTTTGGCTAAATGGCTTTCTCATAGATTTAATCGGAAGATTTTGAGAAAAATGGAGAGAGGGAGGAAGCCTAGCTCCCCTCTAATTTTTTGATTACTTAAAAAGGCAACTAGAACTTTTAGTTGTTTCATGAATATTTTCATTATTAAAAAATATATACGTAATTTACAAATTAACTTACGTAACGAACTTCTATGTTTGTATATTTTTATTGCGTATATGAGGGAGTTCACCCATTGTCGATACCTCGATCTTTACACTAAAGCTTAAATTCTGTCCCAATTCCTTGAGAATGACCCTTGAATCACAAAGGCCGTAGAATACATAGTTGAAATTACTAAAAATACTTCCGCGTAAAGAGCGAGGTATTACGAGGAGGTAAACCCCTCATATGCACAATAATTTCTCCTCGTTGTAACTTTTAATGATGCTCCTCACTTTCAGTAGAAAAAACTTCTCATATTTATTTTTTCCTTGTTTTTTTTTAAATAATGCAAAAAAAAAATCCTGCGCCCCCTTCATTGAAAGTCTCTTCCCTAACGAGAAATTTTACCATGAAAAGATCCTCCAGCGTAACCTCCCTACCTCAACTCTCCCTCCCAAACCAAAAAAAAAATCCCCCTGAAAACGTCTGTACACTTCCCAATTACCATTACTATATGTAAACACAGGTCAAAGTTTGTAACTTGCAACCCCTCCCAGGGAGACTGCGGGGTAGTAAGTCGTCCCCAAAGACATAGTTATTAGGTTTTTTGACTATGGTGAAAAAAATGGCTATCTCAGAATTTTGATCCGGTGACTTTTGGGAAAAAATGAGCGTGGGACCGGGCCTAGGTGCCCTCCAGTTTTTTTTTGTCACTTAAAAGGGCACTAGAACTTTTAATTTCCGTTAGAATAAGCTCTCCTGCGACATTCTAGGACGACTGGGTCGATACGATCACCCCTGGGAAAAAAAAACACAAAAAAAAACAAATAAACACGCATCCGTGATTTGTCTTCTGGCAAAAAATGTGAAATTCCACATTTTTGTAGATAGGAGCTTGAAACTTCTAAAACAAGGTTCTTTGATACGCTGAATCTGATGGTGTGATTTTCGTTAAGATTGTATGAGTTTTAGGGGGTGTTTTCCCCTATTCTCTAAAATGAGGCAAATTTTCTCAGGCTCGTAACTTTTGATAGGTCAGACTAATCTTGATGAAAGTTATATATTTGAAATCAGCATCAAAATGAGATTTTTTGCATGTAGCTATTGGTATCAAAATTCCATTTTTTAGAGTTTTGTTTACTATTGAGCCGGGTCGCTCCTTACTACAGTTCGTTACCACGAACTGTTTGATATAACATTAAAAAAATGGATTTATGATGAAACAGTAAGTTTCTCAAACAATCTGAAACAGTAAGAAAATCAATGAGGTATGCTGTTGCATTTGGTCTGAGTTTGAGGCTGGACGTAGAGCAAACGAAATAACTAATTGACTAGTTGCCATACTAGAAAAAGTTCTTGATACTTACCCTGATATTTCTTAGTTAATTCTTGGTCGGACTCCTACGTGTCTCAGAACCGAAACTCAGTTATAAGCTTCGCCATCCAGATGTTCTAAGAAAATTTCCACGCTTAGAAAAAGTGGTTATGAAGTATTGTGAACCAGATCATTTGACTATACAGGAGGTTGATGCTGTATATAGCATTATTGAGTGAGGGCTAAAGCACCTTGATTTGTTTTCTCCACTAGATCTGGTGAGGAAGTTACTGAAAGTAAGAAAGACACGTCCTTTGAATGTCCTGCAAGTAACCCAGTCAAAGTTCTTTGACTTTCAAAAGCCAGCAAAGCTGTACAAAACATTCGTTGGTACCGTATTCAAAGGTAAAACTACTTGAGTTCCGTCAGGATAACGCTAAGAGAGTTTGGTTCAAAACTTCCTTCTCTGGAGACTTACAAATGGCTACTATATTACAAGAATGTACTTCGGTTAAAAAGTGTCCCAACATTTTTGTGGCAAAAATTTTGATCTACCTCATGCGAAAATCAAAGATGTCAAGTATCTCCTGAAGTTCAATCTCCAATCAAGACTAGAAGTATTTTGAAACCAAGAGTGAACGTACTTCAAGGCCAAGGGGGAAACGTTTGGAAGCCTCTCAGTCTGCGCGAGATCCATGTCCAGAGGAGGATTCTATTGAAGCAAAACGGTGGCCAGCAAAGAAACTAAAAAAAAATGAACTTTTCTCAGGTTTTTTTTTTCAAATAGTATTGCTGCATCAGAACCCGTTTTTCGTATCTTCATGGTGAAAAGAATAAGCAGCCCACACCATTTTGTCGTATCTAAGTTTATTAAAATTTCGGTAAGGTCGGATTGTCGTATCTGTATTTCATTTCAAGTTTCAATAATGAAAACTTCAGCTTTTCCTTCTCATATTCAGGAGACCCTCCTAGTTATTTTTTCTCTTTTTTGATATATTTGCGAAGAAAATCTGTTGTACCGTGTAGGTTCCGGCAAAGGTGAAAATTTCAAAGTTGTTTTTATCCGAATTTTGAAAACCTTAGTTACGACAAAACCCCTCTCAAGGGACGAAATGCTAGTAGGAATATGTTTAACCGTAAGTTTCTTAAACTAACAGCTAATATCGAAACTTCCGTAATGCTGAAAACCCATTCAGAATGGCATGTCTCTGTTACCGAAAAGTCATCCAACGCTGAACTCTTAAGTAAGATTCAATTAAATTCCGGAGCTAGCTAGTAGCAGTCAGTTGAAGCCAGTTAATCAGAAGGTCTTATTATCAACCGTTTGCTTCATTAAAAAATATATAGGAATCTCCATATCCTATCATTACGACTTGATTTTTTATGAGACGCTAGATGGTACTTTGGTAGTAATCTTGCTGGAGATGTTACTCGTTACTTATAGTACCCAATGTTGCTTCAATCCCCACACGATTTTTTTCTGGCAAAACTGACGCACGAAAGAATCAGATGGAGGTTCCCAAAGAAACCAGGCTTTTGCGTCGGTGCGAAAAACTCTAAAAGAATTCAAATCAGGTTCTAAAACTAGTGATCCTTCATGATCACATCGTGATCCTTGGAATATAATATCGGTTGGCCAAAATTGGCTTTTCAATCAGCTCCATGACTTTGGTTACGATTTATTTATTTTTTTTTTAGTCTGAACAACGTATGCGGTTTGTCGTATAAGTTGAAATTATTCAACGCATCCGACATTGCAGCAAAACGGATGGTTTTGCGTCGTTTGTCGCACGATTCGTGTCATTTTTCATATGTCGCAGGATTTTGCACGAAATTACAGCACCACTGCTGCGATTTCTTATGTTGGTTTTTTATGTTGATTTCATATGTTTTTTAGATGTTGGTTTCTTACAGTAGAATCCATACTAGCATATCAAAGCGAAATTTTTACTTCAATGCCATCTCTAATCGGAAAAAATCTTGAGGCAAAATATTATGACTTCAAAAGGCGAGGAATGAAAAAACGATATAGCAATAAAACTATTACAGGTAATTTTAGAAAGGCAATTAAGGCAGTAGAGTTAAAATCCTCTTAAATATTGATGAACGATCCCAATTAATGAATATTTGCGATTTCAAAGGCTTAGAATTAAAACAAACTGAGATAAACTTATCTCGATTAGCCAAATTTGCTAACTAAAAGATAGGCCAGGCTAGGCCTACAGTAAAATAGCCATTGTAGGCCAAGTTAAACAATACTACAAAAATGATTGATCTAGGTAAGATTCTAGTTTTGCTACTTTTTGCTATCTTGAAAAGGGGTTAGGTTAGGAGAATGAATCTTTCTGGGATGAGTCTGGGGCCATAAACACACTTGGAGAATGTATTTTATAGATTTTGTGTTAATCTTCTCCATGATTTCTAAGTCTTTGATTTCTGACTGATCCATACTTATTGGAATTTTGAGTAAACAACATTTTACCTTAATGCTAAGTTTTTTCAGTTTCTTCTTCTCTGGTTTTTGTCTTGAAAATTAATTCCTGTTATTTGAGTCAAATTTTAAGGCATATGAATGGTTTATTCTAAATTCAGTAAAAGTATTCACAGATATTTGAAACATCATAAATTGGGATTGAGCAAAGTTGTAAAGCTGAAAACAGTTTTCTTGTACTTCATTTAAGCAGAAAATGTATTTTTTAGATTTTTCTTTCATTACACAAAGGTTTTCAAAGGTCACTGACCTCTAGAGAGAGGAGTGGTGGTGTATACTCCAAAATACCTTCCTGGGACATACTTTAGTCTATATACCCATCCCTGAAAGTTAAATTTTCCTAACCTAACCCTTTCCCTAAAAGAAGCTAAACTAGAATTTTACCATTAATTAACTGTAAAATGTCTTATGCAACCTAGAAAGAGAATCAAATAGATTACTTTAAATTTTAGTCAACAGTAAAACTTAATTTTAGACACTTCAAAATTAAGCATAAACTTCTAAAGTACTGCTCAATCTAGGACATGAGACCTTGAACATACAAATAAACATGCATTCATGATGATGTTTCTTTTAAAAATACAAAATTCCATATTTTGTAGCTAGGAGATTAAAATCTATATTTTCAATCAATTCATTTCTGACCCATCAACAAAATAAAAGAGGGTTCAGAGCCTTAGTGGCAGAGTAAGAGAAAAAAAATTAAAAGGGAAAATAAACAAATCAGCAAAAAGTGAGATTATAATCAACAAACACAAACATAACTACATAGTATATGAAGAGGTGGTGATCACTGGTGTTTGAGTTTTCTAGCAGATTATTTGAAATCTCCCACTCTTTTAATAATGCTTGCAGGTAGAATCAATTGAAATTTTTGTACCAGAGAAGAATTAAAATAGATTGGGTTAACATTTTTTTTTACTTAAAGCAGAAAAAAAAATTGAAATGAGGGACATAGCAAGAAGATGGGGCACAGTTAGACTGTTGTAAAGTTTGAAAAGGCAAAACTCACTAAAATTTGTGATATTAGATGCAAGCAAAGCATATGCAATTTGAGTCTTTTTAGCAAGATTTTAAATTACAAACTTAATGGTTTCCTTAATACTTCTTCCAATGGGCATACCAAGATAAATAAAGCTATCAGAAAGCACAATAGATGTTTCAGAAAGTTAATGTTGCATGTCATAGTTACCCTTAAGATTGAAAGCAATTGCTATAGTTTTATCAACATTAAAATTCAGACTGATTTGCTGATATTGATGCAGGAGTTAAAAAAAGTTCTCTTACTTCCCAAAAAGGTGCAACTCAAAATGTCATCATCATCATCATCATCAAAATCGATTCAAAATTTCATCAGCATTGGTAAATGAAGAAACATCAATTCCACCATAAATACACATGCACTCAACAGAGCAGAAACTGAGTTATCAAAAAGAGTAGGGGAAGTTAAACCACCCTGCCTGACACCCTTAAATATATTGAAAACATCCAAAACATATTTTATTTTAGCTTTAAGATGACTATACATATAACAGAGAAATTAATAACAGAAGGATCAAATCCTCTTTTTATAGCTTCCGACAAGATCTGGGCAATTATACATGAATCAAATGCTCTAGATATGTCAAGTTTGCTAAGAACAAGGAAATCACCAGATCCTTCCACATCAGCTAGAACATTAAAAAGGGCATAAGAGCACACTCCTGACTTGAAAACCAAACTGATTTGGAGGATCATAACATTTAAAAGAAATTTTATTGCAAATAATAGGCTAAAAAATTTTGAACAAGGTACACAAAATGGTTATAGGGTAGTATGCTTGACAATCTTCAAGATATCTTTTTCCCTTCTTGGGAATAGGAGTGATCTGGCCAATACAAAACTGTTCTGGCACCACACCTAAACAAATTAACATTTGAAACAACAGCAAGAGGTGCTGCTCAAGCAAATCATTAGCATTTTCAAAATGTTTAGCAGAGACCAGATCAATACCAGTGGATGTTTTTTTATCTCTCTTAAAGAGCACTTTACATCAGAAGGAGTAATTGAGAAAGTAGACTGCTGGAATATTGTCTACATTTTTATGGCACTTGGTATTAACAAAGTGACATATAGCAATCACAAATTTTGTTGGTCTGTCAGTCCTAGTTTTGCTACTTTAGGCACTTCCAAGTAAGCTAGGACAATGAAATTTAGCAGGCGTATCAGGGACTGGACCAGATTAAATTAGAAATAGTCTTTTTCCCGATTTGACCATCTGGGGAGGGGAGTGGGGGCCCATTAATTTGGAAAAAATAGAAAAAAGGAAGTATTTTTAACTTACAAACAGTTGATCAGATCTTAATGAAATTTGATATTTGGAAGGATATCGTGTCTCAGAGCTCTTATTTTAAATCCGGACCGGATCTGGTGACATTGGGGGGGGGGGGTTGGGAGGGGGAAACCTAAAATCTGGGAAAATGCTTAGAGTGGAGGGATTGGGATGAAACTTCATGGGAAAAATAAACACAAGTCTTAGATACATGATTGACATAACCGGGAAGGATTCGCCTTCTTTGGGGTAGTTGGGGGGGGGGGGTTAATTATGAAAAATTAGAAAAAATGAGGTATTTTTAACTTACAAACAGGATATTGGATCTCAATGAAATTTCATATTTAGAAGGATATCCTGTCTCAGAGCTCTTATTTTAAATCCCGACTGGGTCTGGTGACATTGGAGGGGTGGAGTTGGGAGGGGGAAACCTAAAACTTGGAAAACACTTAGAGTGGAGGGATTGGGGTGAAACTTGGTGGTAAAAATAAACACAAGTCCTAGATACATGATTGACATAACTGGAACGGATCCGCTCTCTTTGGGGTAGTTGGGGGGGAGGGGGTTAATTCTGAAAAATTAGAAAAAATGAGGTATTTTTAACTTACGAATGGGTGATCAGTTCTCAATGAAATTTGATATTTAGAAGGATATCGTGTCTCAAAGCTCTTTTTTTAAATCCCGACCGGATCTGGTGACATTGGGGGGAGTTTGTGGTGGGGGAACCTAAAATCATGGAAAACGCTTAGATTGGAGGGATCGGGATGAAAATTTGGTGGGAAAAATAAGCAGAAGTCTTAGATACGTGATTTACATAACTGGAACAGATCTGCTCTATTAGGGGGGGGGGGGGGTTAATTCTGAAAAATTAAAAAAATGATGTATTTTTAACTTACAAAGGAGTGATCGGATCTTCATGAAGCTTCATATTTAGAAGGACCTCGTAACTCGGATCTCTTATTTTGAATCTCAACTGGATCCAGCGTAGTTGGGGGGGGGGGAAATCTTAGAAAAAATCGTAAAGTGGTGAGATCAGGAGGAAACTGGATGGGAAGAATAAAAACCTGTCTAAGATACATGACTGACATAACCGGACCGGATCTGCTCTCTTTGGTGAAGTTGGGGAGGGGGGGGTAATTTTGAAAAAGAGGTATTTGTAACTTACGAAAGGGTGACCAGATCTTAATGAAATTTGATATTTAGAAGGATCTTGTGCTTTAAAGCTCTAATTTTAAATTCCGACCAGATCCTGTGACATTGGGGGAGTTGGAGGGAGAAACCGGAATTCTTGGAAAACGGGAAAATTGGGGTATTTTTATCTTACGAATAGGTGATTGGACCTTACTGAAATTTGATATTTAGAAGGAATTCATGTCTCAGAGCTCTTATTTCAAATCCCAACCAGATCTTTGACATTGGGGGTAGTTGGAGTGGGAAATCTTAGAAAACACTTGAAGTGGAGGAATCGGGATGAAGCTTGGTGGATAGAGTAAGCGAATGTCCTTGATACGTGATTGACGGAACTGTACTGGATTTGCTCTCTTTGGGGGAGTTAGGGGGCAGGTGTTCAGTGATTTGGTGAGTCAGGTGCTTCTGGACGTGCTAGGACTATGAAAATTGGTAGGTGTGACAGGGACCTGCACAGATTGACTTGATAAAATCGTTTTAGAAGATTCGACCATCTGGGGGGCTAAAGGGAGAGGAAAAATTAGAAAAAATGAGGTATTTATAACTTACGAGTGGGTGATTGGATCTTAATGAATTTTGATATTTAGAAGGACATCATGACTCAGAGCTCTTGTTTTAAATCCTGACCGGCATTAAGCCTCTGACGTTCCTTTTAAATCAATCAATTGATTCATAGAAATTTGTTAGAGCTTATACCATATGAGCTCTTGGCTCTTCTTGCCTCGTCACAAGTGGCATATGAGCTCTTAGCTCTTGTTTTGTATTAGCATGATTTTGTTGTCCTTAAGAGCTCTTGCAAATTTTCTTTTTGATCTTAAATGCAAATTGTTTTCTATACCAGAACGTGGCTAATCACATTCATCCAAATTCAGAGCCATAGCTTAGCTGATTCACATGCTGAAACAAGATTTGAATTTTTTGACCAATCAGCCACTTCTGTTTTTTTGCAAACACATCTAGTTGGAACTGTAATAAGTTCTGCATATCAAAGTGTGTGATTCATTTCTACAAGATAACTGGTAATCTGAGTTTCAATCTGACACTCCCTAAGATAAGAACTACAGTTAGGGCTAAGGAGATGGAATGGAACCTTGATTTTATTAAGTAGCAAGTCACACTCTAACATAAATACCTGACAATTAATGCGGCTCCAATCTTGGATATCAAACCATTTTTTGAAGCTAGAAGCTTTGGTAGTATTGATGCACTCAATATATACAGATCAGAAGGTGATCACAGCTAAAGCCTTCATGCAAGACTGTGGCTTGGTTCAAGGGAAAAGCAGAGACAATATGATCAAGGTTTGACATTGAGGAACTAGTGCCTATTCAAGTAAAATTTTCACCTTTTTCAACTAGAAAGTAAAATGGTGGAATGGAGCTCCAGAGCAACTAACTCCTTGGGAGGGTACTGCTCTCACTATATTACAATGCCATTATGATATTGACACATTAATATTAAGTTAGAAATAGAAATGTTCATTAACAAAGAGATACATGAACATAACTACTTTCTTACTAAGTCTCCTGCCAGGTGCTGCCTGATGTAGAGAGTGGATGCCTGTCTCCTCCATCCACTTTGGTCCAGTGTGAGCTTTTGTGCTTTTCTTGCTCTGACAGGCTGTCAGACCGTTGCTTCAGCTGCAAGGTTGCTTCCAGCTGGATTCCATAGGGTCAAAGACAAAGCTCATCTTTGTGGGTAAGTGCAGGGACATTCGAAATAGGTGTCTAAACCATTGTTAGATATACTCAGCTGCTTGGATGGAAAACATTGTCTGCTGACCACATGCCTCTGGATATCGGGTTTCCTTTAACTAAACACTCTAATCAGGGTAGCTGCAACTGTTTGAAGTGGGTGGAGCCCACCCCATGAATCTTAGCTAATCTTAGATTAATCCAGCTCTAATCAGATTCCAGGCCTAGGGTTGGTTTGGCTAGCAACCCTCCACCTGAAAATAAGGGCTACAGATAGCAACAAAATAGCCTCAGATCCAAACATGAATATACATAAATGAAAAGACACTGGGTAACAACTTTATATAAGACTATGCTGGTGCTGTTACAGGGGTTCATGGCAGTCAAGATGTCTTTGTAGTGACAATGAACATCATACTTAGGAAAAATGTTGACTGAGGAATCAAATGGCACCTCTTTGCTATTATTGCGTTTTCATTAAGAAAAAAGTTGGATCAAAGTATTACCAAGATAGGTGACTGAAACTCTCACAAATGGATCAGAAGCTTAAATTGGTTAATAACCTCCTCAAGACTTATTTTATGCAGATGACCTGAGAGTCCTGGGAACAAATGTCAGTGGAATAAATAAATTTGTGGAGAGTTCAGAGTAAAAGAATTGGCTTGGAAATTAATGTTAAGAAGGCTAAATTGTTTACACTAGAAATAAACAAGGGTGAAGTGGTGATAGTAGTTTCGTAGTGAGGAAATTAATCAAGTGGATAGCTTTACTTATTTGAGTAGTATTGTTAGTAAACTTTATTAAACTAATGTTAAGAAGGCTAAATTGTTTACACTAGAAATAAACAAGGGTGAAGTGGTGATATTAGTTTTATAGTGAGAAAATCAATCAAGTCAATAGCTTTACTTATTTGGGTAGTATTGTTAGTAAACATAGCAGATGCAGCAAACATGTGAAAAGTAGAAGAGCCATGGCACATAGTGTTTTTTTCACAGTTGAAAAGGTTTAGAATGTTGGAAGCCACAATAATGACCAGTTGTCAAGTGTGGCTCTGATATACAGATGGTTCAAAAAGCCTAGGAAGCTTGTTTAATTTTTTTAGCTTTTTTTTGTCCTGTAGTGGTGCAGTTGGTTTGACCTTAGTGTAGTAATACAGGACCCAGAGATCAAACCCTTCTGTAGCAACACACTGCAGGACCAACCCAGGGACCTTAGTAGTCAAGAAGCATTGTTAGTCCAATTACTTACTTACTAATGTTTTTGAGGGGGGTTATCTTAGGTACTAGTTTGACTGACCATATATCAATAAATAAGCTATAGTAAAAATGTGGTTTTACTCCACTTTCTAGGGTTATATTGAAAGAAAGGTTAAAACGAATAATCCGTGTCTTATAGACAAATTAGAAGGGATGAAAAGGAAATTAGAACCTCATAGCAGGGGGGGAATCTTCAAATATATTGGGGTGAAAAAGGAGTGAGCACAGCTCTGTTGGCCTCATTTGGCTTGGTGCTGCTTTGAATTGTTGGTATCATTAGAAATGGTTGGTTTGAAGACATAATTATAATGATTAAGTTAGGGTTTTAAGGTTTCTTGACATGTTTTTTGGAAATTTGACATGTGTTTCTAAGTTCTTTAAAACTATATAAATAAGACTTCAGAGGTAACAGTCTATGTCCATGGCCTCTTCTGATCTAAACAATATCATAACAAAAGAGTTACATCCATTCAACTCCTCATTAAGCACTATTTTCAAATACAATGGTCACAACTGTAGTCATAACTGTCGAAGGTCATAAGTGTAGAAATTGCATTTCCCTTTCTTCCCTCCCCTATTGGGGTCAGACATAACCTGGGCTATATACAATAATCTTGGTCACAACTGTATACAATAAATACAATAAACTATATGCAACAACTATATACAATAAATGGTCACAACCATAGTAATTGCATTGCCCTTTCTTATCTCCCCCTATTGGGGCCAGACATAACCCTGGTCAATATACAATAATCTTGGTCACAACTGTATACAATAAATACAATAAACTGTATACAATAACTATATACAATAAATGGTCACAACTGTTCTAATTGCATTGCCCCTTCTTCCCTCAACTAATGAGATCAGATATTACCCTGGGCTCTATAGAATAATCCTTCATAATCAAGGTTCAAATAAGAGCATAAATTTTGCTAGGATGGTTTTGGGAAGTGTGTGTCTGGTATAACTCTGGTTTATCCCCCAAACCCCATGCCTTGTAAAAATCATTTTCATAATTTCATCATTACTTCATTACATTCCGAAAATTTGTCTCTTAAATTATAACAACTGCTTAAAAAAATGGGAAAACAGTTCTATTCAAGTGTAAATAGTGGGGGATTGTGGATTGATGTATATCTCCCATTTACAAAACATTTTCTGTTTTGTTTTGAAAAAACTTTCTTTTGAAAAAAACAGCTTTTATTTAATTTTAATTTATGATCATTTTTCAAATTGAGCCCAGGCTTATCCAAGATAAGGTAATAGCTACTGTTTGCTGTTAAGTTCCACATATCAATACTTTTAAATTGATTGGTAGCATCCCAGATTAGTAGCATAAAAATTTGTGAGAAGATTAACACTATTTCTCTGGCATTTACTTGTTTTACAAGTAACAAGTTTTACTTGTAACATGTAACTTTGTTTTACATAGTAACAAGTAAATAGAGCAATCAAATGTATTGCAGACTGCATTGAATGCATCAGTACAAGTGACTAAAGCAACTGAATGTATTTGACATTATATGTCTGTTGGGACATAATATTGTTTTTGTATTTTTTAAGTTGAATAAAGAAAAAGTTGAAAGAATTTGAAAAAATGAACAACAGGATTAGCTAGGGCAAAATTGAAACTCTGTTAAATTTGCAAACAAAAAACGTTGGTGGAAAAGTTTTTACCCTTTTTTTTTTTATAAATTAAACAAAATTCTTCTGGCTTGTAACTTCTGTTGGGTAACCTTAAACGTAACAAATTTTATATCTTCGAAGTTACCAAAAGAATGATTCTTTTAGTGTATTTATTGCATTAAATTTTAAGCTTTAGTTACTGTAAGTATAAATATTCATTGATTACAGGTCATTCCTACATAATTTTTTTTTATATAAGTAATAGACATAAAACCCCATATTTCCATTTGAAGGTAAATAAAAAGATTTCTGGTTAAACTGGTCTCCTCCCAAAACTAATCTTCAAATTTCTGGGCATTATTCTCCACAAAAACAAGTGAGTATAGAGTATCGATATGTTACCATAGAATACAGGCAGTGCAGAGGAAAACACAGCATCTGGAACTGTATTTCAATTGGGTATTTTGCAATGTCTTCTCCCTTGAGGGGGGCTGATTATTGATTTTAACATAGCCAAGAATTTGACGTGACTTTGTACTCAGTTGCCTCCAGGCAGCAAATCGCTATGTTTTTTGCAGAATTAATAGTAGTTACTGCAGAATGAGTCGTTTCTGCTCTCACTAATTCCAAGAGAGAGTGTCAGCCCCACTCTATTATGGTAATACTAGTTACTAATGTATTTTAGATGTGGTTAAAAAACAAACTACTTCTGCTGAAAGTTTCATTATCAAGCAAAACATGCTTAATGCCTATGCCTAATGCCTAAAACATGCAACAGGTACTAATATAGATGAATATATAAATCTCAAAACGAGTAAACATTAAGTTGAACATGCAAATCAAGCTTAAAACAAACAAAATATTTTGCTATTAAGGCATAAATGAGACTGAAAACGAACAGAAATAAAATAAACAATCATAGCAAATAAACAAACAATAGTTACTAATATAAATGAGTAAATAAATCTTAGAACGAGTGAAACTTAAATTGAATATGCAAATCGAGCTTGAAACGAATAAAATATCTACAAAGAAGAGTTTGAATTTGGCCTTCTTTTTTCACTGTATAAGTCTAAAACCTTCTGTGTCGTTGGTGCTTTAACCAGGCCGGATTTAAGCTTTGAAGCCTCTAGACCCAAGCGTTTTTGTCAATCTGTTTTTGCAAAATTTTTGGGGAAATCCAAAAGACTTTGGGAATAGTGAAACCTGCAGGGCCTAAAGGGCCTTTTGGTAAATCCTTGTCTGGTTTCACTGCAATCTTCATTTTATTTTCAATGTTGTAGTAAAATGAAAGAATTTGTTTGTAATATAATTCGTATTAGTAAAGCGCCAAGTACGCAGTAGGCCTTATACTTTTACCATAAGAGAAACAGGCAGTAACCAAACTTTTCTTTGTAGTGAAGACACCATTCATTAGAAGTTCATAACCCATACTTCCTGAAGACGACCATGGTCTAACAACCAATCCTTACTCCAATTCTCACTTGTGTTTGAACTCTTTTCTCCCAATTGTTATAATAAAAATAAGGTAAACTAATTTTGCAGAACTTTGTAGCCACTTAAGTAAGATAATGATAATTCTAAGAAAGATAACTGATTATTTAAGCAAGAGAATAATACTTTTACCGTGAAGGAAACAGGCAGTAGCCATACTCTTGTTTGTAGTGAAAACATCATTCATTAGAAGTACATAACCCCAATTCTTTTGGAAAGAATTGGGGAAAAACTATCGGAAACTTTTTTTTAATTAATTTTTGTTCATTTTTCAATTGCAAAAAGTTTCAAGCTTTTAAAAAACTCCTTGTTTCAAAATAAGTTTTTCTTCAACATCAAACTTTCATAAAGGTATCAAAACTAGTATCAAAGTAATAACGAAGTACCAAAGTATGAAAGTAAAAAAAGGATCAAAGTTAACAAGGTATCAAAGTAAGCAAAGTATGGAAGTAACAATAAGCAACTTTGACAACTTGCAGACCTTACACCATAAATCGAAGTTACCACGTAAATTACACTAAAGTTTAAAAGTGCTTTAAAAATACTGATTATCCCAATTGAACACTCTTTTTATTCAAGGATTAGTTCTTAAAGATTTGGAAGAAAATGCCGAAATTTAGCGTTAAGAAAATGCGATTGAGGAAGGAATAGCCCCATTTCCATATACGAAAAGATCTCTGTTTCTTTTAGATTTTATTTTCACTTCTTACTCTCATTCCAAAAACTTACATTTTTTGTTCAATTTCTGATCATTTTTCAAATCATGTCCCAGGCCTATCTAGGAAGTGATGGGAGCTATCACCCCATACCCCTCCCTTGCTATTTGCTGTTAAATTGTACTGACCAATTACAAATTGATTAAAAAATAAACACAAACCCCCCGAAAAAATGACAAATGACCATGGATTGTCAGTTTAATTGTCATATACTGATATTTACTCCTTAAAATGTTGATAATGTTTTATTTATGAAAGTAAGAAAAGTGGAGACGTTTAAAACGTAGTTTGGTTTCAGTAAAACGCAAATTATGTTCTGGTCTTGAGAAAGTGCGGGGGCTATCAGCCCTACTAACGTTAATTTTTGCTCGTTTTGAGTTTGACTTGGCTATTGATTGTAATTTCTGCTTCGTTTTGAGTTTCATTTATTTATTGATAGTGGTTTGTGGTAGTTTTACTCTTGGAAGATTTTGACATTAATTCTGCTCATTCCTGGCTTAATGGAGCTCTTTAGTTTTCTTTGAAAGACTTTTTTTGTGGAAAAAGCTTTTTAAATTAATTTCTGTTCGTTTTTTATTGGCACAGTCTTTTTAAAGGAAAAAAATATCAGTTTGTTTCTATAAGAATCCGTAATACGAGTTGCTATTTGTATGTTGGAGAAACTTAGCCATTTTAAAATATAGCCATTTTTAAAAATAGTTCAAACATCATATTGGAAATCTCTGGGTCGACACAACCCCCAGAGCCCGGGGGCAAATGTTTTAATTTATGCCCCGAAGGTGTATAAGGTTTTTATGTAAGGGTTTGTCGTATAAACTGTAAAGGTGGCTCATTTGATTGGAAATTAAAAGTTCTAGTTACTTTTTTGTGAGTAAAAAGTTAGCGGAGGGTATCTACCCCCTGACATAAATTCCCTCTTTTCTCCAAATGTATCAAATGAAAATTTTGAGTTGGCAAGTTTGTTTGGAATAATCCAACGATAAGATAACAAAAACTTTGTTGTCAACACCCCCCCCATAGCCAGGAAAAGGGTTGTAATTTACGTTGCGGGGCATATAAGGTTCTTATGGAAGATATGGTCGTATAAGATTTGGAAGGGCCTCAAATAATTAGAAATTAAAAGTTCTTTTAAGAGTCAAAAGTGATCCGATGGCGACTATTCCCCCCTCCTTCCTGACCTTCTTTTCCCTAAATGCGTCCAGTCGAATTTTTTATGCAGCCATTTTGTTCAAAATAGACCAAAGATAATATAACGAAAAACTCCAGGGACAAACCGCTCCCGTCCCTGAATCCGGGGCAATTGTTGTTAAATGTGCGCTGGGGGCATATAAGGTTCTTATGGAAAGGGTGGTCATATAAACTTCGGAGGACACTTATTCGATTGTAAATAAGAATTTCTAGTGCCCTTCTCAAGAGTCAAAAGCGATCGTAGGGTAACTAGTCCCCCCACCCACCCCTCAAGGCTCTTTTCCCAAATGCATCCAATCTAAATTTTGAGATAGTTATTTTGTTCATAATAGTTTAAAGATCAAATAACAAAACTTCGGGGTCGACACATCTCCCCAGAGCCCGGGGCTAGTTTTGTAAGGTTTTAAACTTCAGAGATGGCTCGTTTGATTGGAAATTGAAAGTTCTAGTTACTGTTTTAAGAGTCATCAAAAATGATCGGCGGGTACTTTTTCTCCAAATGCATCTTATAAAAAATTTTAAATAGCCCAAAATAGCCATAAAAAAATAGCCAATTGCCCAAAATAGTCTAAGATTCGAGTTACTGTAACTTAGGGTTTGAGAATTCTTCTCTAGTCCCAGGGGCAAGGATTGTACCTTATGTAAGTTATCCATTATTGGAATATAAGGTTCTGTGGAAGGGGTGGTCATATTTACTTTGGAGGGGGCTCATTCGATTGGAAAATGAAACTTCTAGCTCTTTTTTAAGAGTCAAAAGTGTCCAATGGCCACCTAGCCCATGCCCCTCCTTCTCAATGGGCATCTGGTCAAAATTTAGAGATAGCCATTTTGGTCAAAATAGTTCAAAGGCCAAATAACTGTGCTTCTGGGGTCGACACCCCCTCCAGCCTTGGGGAAATGACTCTGAGCTACGGAACTTTGGTATTGTTATTTTGATTCTTGTTTACTTTGATACTTGGATTTAGTCGAAAGACAGAGGGGAGGTGGATTGAGGAGGATAGCTCCCCATATATGGTGTAATATGTTGGTTGTGTGTTTTATTATTGCTTCTTACTTTCAGTTGAAAAATAAAACTTTTTGATTTTATTTAATTCAGTTCTGAAACTGATGGTTCTTATGTCTGTCTGAAAAATTTTGCATTTGACTGCAGCATTTAAATGAATTAATATTTTAATTTTCTAATTTACGCACCGTCAGGATTTTTTTTACCTCTCAAATCATGGACTTTTATGTCGTGGGTGAAATTCTGTTGGCGGAGGCCTTAAACAAGCAGCTCGTCCTAAAGAACTACGCGTTCGACGTGTGGTGGTCGAAGGAATTTTCATAACGCTACGTTACGACAGTTAGGCTACAGCAAAGTTTATGATTGCAATTAGAATCAAATAGTTTGCAAGGGTTAATAGTGACATTTTTTTTTAAATTTTTGGAAATAAGGTGTGATCATTCGACTAACAGGACAATTTAAGTTAAGTTATTTAAGGGGATGTGGTCCGTTAAAATCATTTTGTGAGCTTCAGCATCAGATGACCATCGCAAAAACAAAGGGGATATTAGTGAATTCTTCCATTTTACAAGCTATCATCAAGAACCGCCGACGTTAGACTGATATGACAGTGACTGATAAGACTTTTGTTTGTGCTCTAGTCAATCAAAGCGGATGACACAACAGGGAATTCCCAAAGTGGCCATGTTGGTCAAGTGATAATTCTGTTGAGTTGATTTTAATGTTTTTCAAGCAGGTTTCTGACTGATCGTATTTCAAAAAGTAGGCTGAACGAGAACTGTGGTTCAATCCCGCTTTCTAGGGATATAATGAAAGAAAGGTTGAGATGGTTAACGCACGTTCTAAGGGATGATGGATGACAGATTGCCGAAGATTGTCCTATTCGGCCAACCGTCTAGGGCTAAACGGAAAGCAGGTCGTTAGTTAGTAATAGTAGTAGCAGTTTGCTGGAACATTTTTAGGGATTGCCCTTTCCTGAACTTTAAAAAGAAAATTCTACTTCATTTAATCGAAAAAACAGAATTCATATTTTGTGATGGTGCAAGTTTCTTTCAAAGTGAATATTTCCGGCATAGAACGTGAGAAGTTAGATGATTTTCCCAAGATTTTTGGGAAATTAGGAGTTGGCTTTTTGTTTTCTGTCATTTATTTGGATCTCTTATCCAAGTTGTACAAGTTATGACAAGACCACCCAATCAATTATGAATAGTTTGGTCACACGAACTAAAAAAGTTTATAATGGACGAGACAGGACGATCCTTTAAGGTACTGCATTGCCTTAAGTTTATAACGGAACTTTTGAATTTCCTCACTACTAGAATTTCCTTACCTTAAGAGGTCATTAAGTTTTATACAGCCTCAAAGAGGTATAAAACAGTTCGTGGTAACAAACTATGAGCAAGAGGTGATTCGGTTCAATGGTGATCGAAACTTTTTAAACCAGAATTTTGATAACAATAGGTATATACAAAATTGGCTTTTTATCCTGAAAGTTTGCTTTTAATTCATTAAGTTTAATGTTACCCATCAAAAGCTAAAAGCTTGAGAAAACTTGTCCAATTTTTGAAAGGGGGGGGGCTGGAAACAGTCAAGTGATCTAAATTAAAATCACACCATCAGATTCAGCATATCAGAGAACCAGAAGTATGATTATCAGAAGTATCATTCTCAGAGGATATTGTATCAAATCACTGGTATTAGAAGATCAGGAGAACGCTCCTTTGGTAAAAAAAAAACAAAGAAATTATTTTGTGTATATGGGGGGCTGTCTCTTCCTCAACCCATACTCTTTATGCTCAAGTTTGACTTTTTGTCACAATTTTTATGGCACTTGGTATTGGCCAAGTGACATATAACGATCGCAATTTCTGTCGGTCTGTCTGTTCCGGTTTTGCTAGTTTGGGTACTTCCAGATAAGCTAAGATGATGAAATTTGGCAGGCGTATCAGGGACCAGACCAGATTAAATTAGAAATAGTCGTTCCCCAGATTTGACCATCTAGGGGGTGGGGGACGGTTAATTCGGAAAAATAAGAAAAATGAGCGATAGGATCTTAATGAAATTTTTATATTTAGAAGAATATTGTGTCTCAGAAATCTTATTTTAAATCCCGACTGGATCCGGTGACATTGGGGAGAGTTTGGGGGGTACCTGAAATCTTGGAAAACGCTTAGAGTGGAGAGATTGGGTGATTGATATAACTGGAACGGATCAGCTCTCTTTGTGAGAGTTTAGGGGGGTAGTACTGAAAAATTAGAAAAGATAAGGTATCTTTAACTTACGAACGACTGATCGGACCTTAATGAAATTTACTATTTAGAAGGACCTCATAACTAAGACCTCTTATTTTAAATTCCGACCGGACCCAGTGTCGCTGGGGGGAGTTTGGGGGGCAGAAATCTTAAAAACGCTTAGAGTGTAGAGATCGGGATGGAACTTGGTGGGAGGATTAACCACAAGTCCTAGATACGTGATTGACATAAACGGACCGAATCCGTTCTCTTTTGGGGGAGTTGGTGTGGGGACCTAATTCGGTAATTCAAAAAAAATTAATTATAACAATGAGGTATTTCTAACTTACGAACGAAATTGGATCTTAATGAAATTTGACATTTAGAAGGACCTTGTGGCTCAGAGCTCATGTTTCAAATCCTGACCAGATCCGATGACATCGGGGGGAGTTGGAGGAGGAAACTGGAAATCTTGTAAAACGCTTAGAGTGGAGAGATCGTGATGATACTTGGTGGAAAGAATAAGCACAAGTCCTAGATACGTGATTGACATAACCAAACCGGATTGGCTCTCTTTGGGGTAGTTGGGGGGGGGGGGTTAATTCGGAAAAATTAGAAAAATGATGTATTTTTAACTTACGAATGGGTTATCAGATCTTAATGAAATTTGATATTTAGAAAGGTCTCGTCTCTCAGAGCTCTTTTTTCAAATCCTGACCGGATCCGGTGACAATTGGGAGGAATTGGAGGGGGAAACTGGAAATCTTGGAAAACGCTTAGAGTGGAGAGATCGCAATGAAACTTGGCCGGAAGAAGCTCTTGGCTCTTCCGACCTCGTCACGAGTACCATATGAGCTCTTGGCTCTTATTTTTAGAAAGATTGTTCAAACACAAGGGTCATTTAATTTGAATGAGATGTATTCCTAAAGAACTTTAATGCTTTAATATAAAGAGCGAGGGTTGAGGAAGGAGCAACCCCTCTCATATACGGGGTTATCTTTGTTCGTTCTAAGTTTTAATGTTGCTCCTTACTTTAGTTGAATACTTGATTGTTTTCATTTCCCCATGCGACTCATTTTCAACGTAATACCTCAAACTAGGTTTCTTTTTCCCAGATCATACTGCCTTCCTATGAAGAACAAATAAACGTTCAAATGGGGAAAAGTCCGTTTATTTAAACAGTGAAAATAGACACAAAAGTCTAGATATTTGATCACATATGCAGCGATCGTCCTTAGTAGAAATGCTATAGTATTAAAATTAAAACTAACATATTTATAAAATACAAAATTATTAACTTCCGGTTCATTCACTAGATTTTTTTTTCAGAGAGTTCAATAAACAGGGTAAAATAAAGTTTTGTGATGTAATTTTTCTTTTTGAATCTTGCTTAAATGTAAAATGAATTTCCAATGAAGGTGGCAAAGTCTTCTATGTCTTCTAATTGCAAAAGAAATGTTGGAATTTATAGTTATATATTTGATTGGTCTCATCCCCCATGAATGTTTATTTGTTCGTCATAAAAAGGCAGTGTGGTCTGGGAAAAGGATACCTAGTTTAAAGTATTACGTCGAAAATGCCTCGTTCGAAAAAAAACTAAAAGCTCAAGTGTCTTTTAAAGTGACCAAACAAAATGGAAGACAACTAGCTCTCTTTCTCCTTCCCCTTTCCCCCCAAAGACATCCGAATAAAATTCTGAGATAGCTATCTGGTTCATCATATTTGAAAATACCAATAAATATGCCTCTGAGGATGACAAGACCCACCCACCCTCACAGCCCTTAGGGAAGGGCTCTATATTTTGCAATTTGTCAATTGCTGACGGATATTATTTGCTATTGAGAAAAATCTGGACGTTTTTTAGTGATCTAGTCCTTTTTCTATAAGTTGAAAGTGACTAGAGACCAACCAGCCCCTCTCCTAAAACTATTTTTGATATCTGGTCCTTTTGTTACCCCTTAGGACATCTGATCGACATTTTGAGGTACCTATTCTGTGCTTTCTCTTTGACTTCAACATTTTGCGTATGAAAATTTTTATCGCGGGGGGAGGGGTGTAAACGCCGGCTCCCATTTTTTACAAAATATTAACGCCAGGGAATAAACAGATGAATTGACGTCTTTTCTTGTTTCAGGTTGACTTTTCAAGTACTGTTTGAGCAAGACAACGTCAAATATGAGAAAATATTATCGTCTACTTTTAGCAGGAGTTTTGATCATATGTGCTGTTTCATTCCTATTTTACAAACATCGATATGACCAGTTAGCGGAAATGCTTGAATCTATTGGTTTTTATGCACCAAGCCCTGTAACGCCGCACATGTGTGACGTTGATACATTTTCACTGTGGCAGAATATTGGGAACTTATTTGTCAAGACAGCATATTTAGTTGACAATGAGTTTATCATTATTGGTATAACAACCGGTCTAATGTCATCCAAGGTGTGTAGCCTGCCTAACAGTGACGGTGTTTTGCTTTCGAATTTTACAATACAGTATGATTTTTTAAGTGCTAAAAGTGAGGAAGAAGATTTTCGAATTGTTCTTGTGAAATGTAAGCCAGCCAAGATTCCTGATAAAATATCTTTTATTAAAATTAGTGATGATGAATCACGAGAATCTGTTCAACTGCCGGTGCATGAAGTACAATTTGAATATCTCCGGAATAACATGGGAATTTGTATTTCAAATTCTAATAAAGAACATGATTTCCAGCTAGAAATGAATATAGAGTTCTTTGCTTACCATTCTGCAATAGGAGTTAAACATTTTTTCTACTACACAAAAGGGTTGACAGATAAACTTGGTGAAGCTATTTCTCTACTACAAACCAGTTTGGATATTTCAGTTCAAATTATTCCTTGGAACAGTCCTATAAATGACCCATCTTTGGATAAAGTTGCTATCAAGCTGGATTGCTTACTCCAGTCAATGGGTCGTACTCAATGGGTAGCCTTGTTGAATTCAAGTGATATTATTTACCACTCAAATGAATTTACCCTAAATGGTCTGCTACGTAGAAGTAGAGATTCTTTTTCAGTTAGTAAAGTGTTTTGTGACTGTAAGGGGAATTTCACAAATAGTACTGAACAGATTCAAATTTTAAAAGTTCCAAATGGGGAAGGCCTGCAAACTGTGGTTGAAATACTGGAATTTCCAGATTGTTTGTTTCTTGACGTGGTTACAGTTAATAGATGTAATGAAAAATTGTTTTTTCATAAGTTTTGGAATTTTGATGAAAACTTGAGGAGTATTAGCCATTATTTCTTGACAGAATATTATAGTATGCTGACAAATAATGAAGTTGTTCCATGATTTACTATATCAAATAATCTTATTACTTCATTCGATTGATTGACTCATTCATCAGTTAATCGATTACTGTTAACAGATTTAGTGGAAGATTATGTTAGTTAATTGACTTGACTCATAAATCATTTGAATTGTTTTTAAGCTGTTACGGAAATTTTACCAAATTAAGCAATTCTTTTATTTAGTATCGTTTCTAATGGAGAAGGCCTGAAAATAATTGAAATTCCTAATATTTCTAGGACACTTGTTGCTTGATCTGATTACTGTTAATATATGTGATAGGATACAATTTTTCATAAATTTTAAACTTTTATGAAAATGTCAGTAGTATCAGCTATGATGTTTTAACAGAATAATATAATTTTCTGAAATGTAATCAAATTCTTTCATGATTTATTCTATTAGTTAAACATAATATTGTTCCTATTATTTTAGCTTATTATCAGGGGTACACCCCGTGCATAGTCCCCCACCCGTTTGTTCTTGAAAGTTAAAACATACAACATTTCAATGTGATTTAAAATTCTAAAACCATGTAGTTCTTTTCTAGAATCTCGTTTTCAAGCTTCAACTCCTCCCTGGAAAATTTTTGGAAAACTAGAAGTATGAAACAAGTGCCAAATTTAACAATACTTGGTGGAAGTTTTGCGTTTTCCTCTGTCCCCTGAAAAACGTAGTATGTAGTATTGTAGTATGTGGTGGAAATGTAATACTTTTCTGACAAACAAAAAAAAATATTTCCTACCTTTGTCCAACCGCTAGAAAAGTTCTGAGGGTACCCTAGTTGTTATAATAAGCTACCAAAAAATTGTGAACTTGAATAATACTGGTAACCGTTTCTTGATGAAGAACTGTAGTTTGCTGAAAAATAATCACATCCTTAGATGATTTATCTTATTAAATACCCTTAAACTTACTCTAATAATTTTTGTTAAATATACTCTCACCTAAATTTTATAGCAGCCTATTTTAGGGCGCTGAAAAAAGCTGATTTGGAAACAAAACTTGCACCAGAGCTAAAAATTCATTAAAGGTTCTGGTCAAATATTCTTGGAAATATTTCAATATTCTTGGAATTTTAGGGCGCTGAAAAAAGCTGATTGGGAAACAAAACTTGCACCAGAACTAAAAATTTATTAAAAGGTTCTGGTGAAATATTCTTGGAAATTACTTGTGCCAAGAGTAGAGTAAAGGCCGTAACCAGGGGAGGGGAGTTACCGGGTTTGATCCTCCTTTCCGAGTTTTTTCTGACTCGTATAAATGTAAAAAATGCATATAAATAAATTTCTGATGCGTTTTTTAAGGTTTTTTTTGTAAAAATCACCCCAAAGAATGCCCCCCCCCCCCCGAACAAAAATTATGGATATGCCTTTGAACAGAGCTAGTGTTTTGTTTTGATCTCTTTTGTGATATATTTTATGTTTTTTGTTGCTTTTTACAAGAGGTTTTAAAGTTTTAGTGTAATTTGTTTATCTCAGGAATATTGGTAGTCCAATTGTTTTTTGTGCTAAATGATGTTGCTAATTTAGTGCGTACCGTAAATCCTTCGGGAAATCATCAAACAAGAGCGATATTAAGTGGCCAAACTGATAATATCAGTGTAGATTTTCAAATAGGGTACTGATAGTATTTAGGGACAAAAAGACATTACTTGCGAAGGTCGAGACAATTCATGTGGTCAAACTGGATGAATAACTGGCAATGTTCTGTCGTGATACTCCTCTTCTTCACTTATTGGATTTTGTTCCTAATTATAAAGATTTGCGATAGCCTACAGGGTTTTAATCAAGTTTTGCAGAAATGTCTAGTTCAGTTGAAAAATTGCTCTGTCATTTTTGCTTTTTTTTGTCTTTATACGTTAATATATCCTTTTTTTTACGGCCTTCCAGAAAAAAATGTCCTTGCTGGTATCAGAGACACCATGGTGCATGGTGCATGCAAGACAAAGGTGCATGCATTCTTTTGTCAAAACAAAGTTTTAACAAAACTCAAAATTTATTTTTGATGATTTTACAATCGTTGGTGGGAACTTGTTTTTCAGCTCCTCAGATTTTTTTGTTTTGTTTTGTAAATATTAATCTTTTTATTTTCAATGTACAGTTTTATTTTCTTTATAACCCCAAAAAAATAAACGACTGAAATGACAGCTGATGAAAGCCGACATACATTGCGTTAATATAGTTTCTATGGGAAGGAAAATCACGTGCACAACAGACAGTATACTGCTATGAAGCAAAATTAAAAAGAAGAAATTATAATCCGCCATTTGTAGTGCTTGTTACAGCTATGATCTTCAGAAATTTCGGGATTCACATGTTATTGCTAAATTAAGTATGGACATTCTGAAAATCAATTAGTTGATTTCCTTTTTATCAAATTTAAAAATGTTCTTTTTTCTCCTAGTTGTCTTAAAATTTTAGGCTTTTATAGTCATTCAGGGGCGTCGTTTGGAGGGGCAAGGGGCTGGACAGTTGCCCCCCAATAATTTAGAGGAAAAAATTATTATATAGCTCATGCCCCTTGACTATCCGGATATGGACCCCTCTCCCCCCAATAAAAATGCTGGAGATTCGCCCCTGTCGTCATTGATAAACTAATTATGGGCGTTTTAAAGATTAATTATTTAATTGGCTGATATCGAAAAGTTTTTTTGTCAATCAATGAGCAAAATATTTACAATACAAATAACCAATAAGTCCGTATTTAATCGCTTCCGGGCTGCCCAAAAAAACCGGGTTCCAGATGGTCCGAAAAGGGGGTCCAGTACACAAAAAAAAGGTGTACCCTCAACCAAATAACAATCTACATCACTCGCATTTTGTTTTCTATTTCAGTCCATTTTTGCTTATGAAACGATCAACTTACAGAAGACTTATAATGATAAAATGAATTAATAATAACTTAATTTCATAAAGTTATAACATGTTTTCTACTACAACAAATATCATAACAGTACCATCATCCTTCAACAATACCACTAAATAGACTACTGAAGAAAACTGTATTTTTAATGTTTTACCAAAATACGTGTACCGAATTTTGCTTAATTTCATTAATCAAATATTTCAAAATTTTAATTATAAAATTAAAGAAATTTTATTGATGAAATTAATAAACTAAAAGTCGTAATAACATCATAATTTACAACATATCAATCCTTCATCCTCTTCCTATTCCCCACAAAAATAAAAATATAATAAATAATGATAATAGATCCTTCAATAATACCACTAAATAGATTATAATAGAATACCTTATATTTAGTGTCTTTCTATAGCTCCTAATTGAATAATAGCTACTTGCATAAAGTATAATCAAATCAGATAAAAAGAAGAGATTTTGAAATTGAAAATTTTCGAAGTTAGGCTGCAATTAATGCTTCCAATTACTTTAAATAAGTCCCATATACAATAAGACTTACGAACGCCAATATGTCTAATGCCAAAATGTTAGCTGGCAACAGACCGATTTCTAATAAGAGCTTTTCATCCGGTAATCGTCACTACCGGAAACCAAACAGAACGATATTCACAAGAATTGGCTGCAAAAAGTTTTAAAAATCTTTTTGCATATCTTAGGTATTACAAAGGGGGCACCCTGTCTAGCCCCTGTAGGCGCCTGTTCATCTGAATTTCAAATAGTGTTTTAATCCTAGTTTAGTTTTGATGTATCTATTGGATGTATAACACTCTGGCTTCCATGAAAACCTGAAGGAAACTAGCGTTGTCTTGTTTTAAATCCTCCATGGATTCAGACTGCAAAAAACTAAAGGTTTAATGTGTCAATAGTTAACTTTCTTTTTACCTTGTGTATTTTTCTGAATGATTGTCTGTTAATTTTACTTTTAAGCATATGTGTTTATCTTTTATTTTACATTTATAAATTTGAACTTTTAAGGGATGACTGACATAATTACGTTATGGTCTAAAACACAGAAATTATCTAAGCACCGTAAAAATGTTAGTATAAGTATTTAGATTCTGAATGGAACTTTTTGGCTCTATCTTTCGATAATTTTAGCTTTTGTATTGGCGACATAAATTTTATTATTTTAGGCAAATTAACCTACAACATAAAAATTATTTCTTTGTCTCGTTTGCCATACTGGTGAAGCCAGGTACAGTACAACATTTTTTAGGGACTATTTATTTCCCGAGAACCTAAATAGTTCTTGCACGACCATGGTGATGCTGGTGATGCTGGTAAAGCTTTTCAAATTATTTCATCATCTCGTTTGACCTAAATAGTTGTTGCACGATCATGGTGATGCTGATAAAGCTTTTCAAATTATTTCATTATCTCGTTTGTCATACTGGCGAAACCAGGGATACTACAAAATTTTTAGGGACTGTTCGTTTCCTAAGAACCTAGATAGTTGTTTCACGATCATGGTGATGCTGATAAAGCTTTTCAAGCTATTTCATTATCTCGTTTGTCATACTGGTGAAACCAGGCACAACACAAAATTTTTTAGGGGCTGTTCGTTTCCTAAGAACCTAGATAGTTGTTTCACGATCATGGTGATGCTGATTTTTAGGGGCTGTTTGCTTCCCAAGAACCTAAATAGTTGTTGCACGATCTCTAAACCTTCTCGTAACAATTCTTATGGAAAAGATGCACTTTTTCAATAATAGCCTCAGTGTACTTGAAGTATGAGTTTTTGGAGCATAAAAGCGTAAATTATTCTGAGTTAAATTAGTTAAAAGAGTTAAAATTATTCTGATAACACTGAAGCCTATTATTGAGAAGCAATTTATTCATCTTCTTCTTTATCATAGTGGTAACGCTGTTGGACATAATTCAAAATTGAACTATTGACCATTCTAATGTTTGGAAATTCACTGGGACGTCATGATACTTCTGGTGTTCGAATTGTAGTGTTGTAGAGAGGTCATTTATTTGGTTTCTGTAATATTGATATTTTGTTCTTTATTTTCTTTTTTTTACTTTACTCAAATTTGGTTCTCAAACATTTTCTGTTTACATGATCTCATGTAATAAATGCAGATTTTTATGAAGAGAAATATTTTCTTTTTTTCGACTTTAGTTTATTTTCACTCTGACTGTTTTTTTTTTATTATCAATATCATAAATATTGTTACGAATAAAACAAAATGAAAACGGGTATAATATTTCAAATAAAATATTGAAATTAAAAAAAATCAATTGTAATAATAAAAGTTCGACGCTTGTTTGAATACAAATGATTTTGGTATGAATTTATTGTTTTACTATTTTCTAAAAATTCTATACAAAAAGTAAATTAATGAAAAAATCGTTCTGATTTAAATATCATTTAAAAACGCATCAGACTTGCATCATTACTAGTAAAAAAAAAATAACTTTATTTTATTTTCCACTGTCATATATGAAATATAATGCCCCTTTTCATTTCGTTTGATTTATTAATGGAAATTCAGTGTAATGTAAGAAATATTTTATCATGTCTATTGTATTTGATAAAATCAGGTACGTCAGCTATCCATGTTTATGCTTTTATTGCTGATTATCAGAGCAATAGGATAGCAGCCTAATTCTTATTTTCTGATTTTTTAGTTCTTCTTCCTTGTCCCTGCCTCTAATCAATGTTATACTTAATGTATTGTTTAAAATGAGTGCAGATGCAGAAATAGCACGAATCTATTGACACTAACGAATGCACTTTGTTTTTAAGAGCACAAATCCATTAGAAATAGTACAAAATCTATTGATAGAAACTAATGTACTTCGTCTATGGGTCTAAACAATGTATACTGTATTGCTTGAAATGAGTACAGGTGCAGAAGTAGGGCGAATTTATTGACTGTTTTTTGTTTGTGATTTCATTTAGCTTATCTATGTAAGTAGTATGGTTAACATTTTAGAAGAACTATTTAAATTTGCTAAAAACCCATGATGTTCTGCTGTTTTAGTAATAATGTAGGTGTTTATATTATATTAATTAATATTAATATAATATAAATAATTAATATAATATATTAATTATATTAATTAATTTAATTATGTTATATTAATATATATTATATTAAATGTTTTTTTCTCATTCCCTTTTAGTTTTATATAAGTTGGCATAATTATTCTTTGAATTTGTCGCTTTCCCATATCTGCTGTAATATTTCGTATAATTAATTATATTAGCTTTCCATCATCATGTATTTTTCCATAAATCCAGTCCGAATCTTATTTTCTTACTTTTTAGTCTCTTTTGTTTATTTTTATCTCTAATCAATTGCAATTGAATTTATTGTTTGAAATGATAACAGTTGTAGAAATAGCAGAAATTTATTGACTGTAATTTATGTGATTTGTTTTTAGTTTGTGTTGTCGTTGATCATAGCTAGTCATTTGCATGGTAAAAATTTTGGAAGAAATATTAAAATTTGTTCAGAACTACACAATTTTGTTGTTTTTATCTGATTTGTTCAGATTGTGTAATAATGGTCAATAATCCGTATTAGCCAAAAACAAATAATAATTAACTAGAATGACAATAGCCCTTAAAAAATGTACTCCTCTAAGTATCAAAACTAATTACAGTGTCACTCCTTTCTAGGCCTCCAAGGCAAATTCTTTGTATAAAGATATTTGCAGGGATGTTCCCAATGGCCACCAGCAGGAGACAATGCCCCCCCCCTCTGTGAAACAAGAGACACTAAACGATGACTATGAATAGGAAAATCAGAAATATTCTCAGAATGGCAGACGAAAATTTTTGTAGCGTTTATCGCCTTCTTAAAAACTTTTAATTCTGTACGCAGGGAATCCCCATGGAAAATACAATGACATTACGACATCCTGGTTGAAATCATTTGAATTGTTGTTTATTTATGTAAAGACCAGCTCGGTGCTGTACGAACCAATGTTGGAGGCCTTATGGAATGATTCCTAGACCGTTCTGGTGTACGACAAGGTTGTATCCTCTCGGTGCTCTTCAAGATTCTTATTCAAGACACGTTTCAGTCGTGTCCCTTTGTTAAAGGGCCTTCGTAGAATGAGAGCTGCATTGTCTTTGATGATGATTTTGCTGGTGATATTGTGCTCTTTCTCATCCAAAACAACAGAACGATTGAACGGCAACCATCCCCCTTTTTTCCTCAGAGTCGTCGTATCAAAATTTTGAGATACTTCTTTTGTTCAGCATAGCTGAAAAGCCCAGTAACTATGCCTTTCGGGATAACATGACCCCCACAGCCCCTGGAGAAAAGTTTGTAAGCTGTGAATTTTGCCCATTGTTTATATTTAATATTTGTTATTGGAAGTATAAAGACACATTTCGAGCGGGGGAGTGAATTTTCTGCTGGGAGGATTTTCTACGAGGATAATTTTTTCGTGGAGAGGGAAGTTTCAGGGGGGGACTTTCCAAGGAAAATGTTATCCTGAGGGAAGTAGCCAGAATTCCTATAAGAAATTCTTTTCTTTCGTCTTAATTTCTCTTTGCCGATTCAATTTTACGTGTGGATAAGCTAAGGTGAACTGTCACGTGGAAAATTTTTTGCGGTTCCAATAGACTTATCTTGACGCAGTGGGGGATTTACCCCCTTAAAAATTCTCCATGGGGTATTTTTCATAGGATAAATTCTGCAAAGCAAATTTCCTGTGAAGCAACTTTCTACTAGGGTTGAACTTTTACATGGGAAGAACTTTCCATGAAGAGATTTACCGTGAGAAGAAGGAATTTGCCATGGAGAGGGAGCTAAATTTCCCTGCATTATTCAAAAACGATCAGAAATTAAATAAGAAAAACAAATTTTTTCGACTGAAAGTAAGGAGCAATATCAAAACTCCAAAAGAACAGAAGCTATTACGTATATGAGGGGGTTGCCCCTTCTTCAATACTTCTCCAATACAAGTTTAATTTATAACTTTAAAAAAGGCTTATTATTCTGATTAGATTGCCCTTGTCGTTCTTAAAGAATTTGGACAAAATTGAAACTTTAGCTTAAAGAGCGAGGTGTTGAGGAGGAGGCAAACCCCCTCATATACGCAATAATTCCTGTTCGTTTTAAGTTTTAATGTTGCTAAGCAAGCTAAAAAAGCCGAAAGCTAGCAATAACTGAATGGGATATTCATACATTTTCTGATAGATTTTAACTAGATGAAGTAACACTAGATGATTAACTAGATGAGGGACAGTCACATAGGGAATAGATATTGATACAAACACAGGATAGTATGGGATATGAGGCTCCGTGGTAAAGGTTTGGGGAGAGACGTGGTAAAGATTTTTTTTTCTAAAAGTTTTACACGTTGTTATTTTTCTGTACTGTCATTTGACACTTATAAAGAAATTACAGTTGATTGCCAATAGTAATGAGCATTCCTTTTAAAGATAGAAAGCCTTACCAAAATAGTATGGGTGACTTATAAGAATGGGAATTAGTGCTAGTGTAGATAAAAACAAAATATCAATGGTATTTAGCGTGTGGCGACACTTGGCATTTCTTCCAGCTCTGTAATTATTTTCTGTTAGGAACTGAGATCATATACTTCTTATTATCTCAATTTTATCAATTTCACTAAGTTAGTCTTTTTTATTATTACACTGAAAAATATGCCAGATGTCACCATAACACAAGATGGTGTCGGTAGTTTTTTGTTGATACTAGCACCCGTTCTCACTCTTCTGAATTACCCATCGTTTGGTTATATTTCATTAGAGTGTTTGTACCAGTACTTACAACATTTTTTTAGGTAAGGAGAGACTTGGTGTTCAGATTTTTAAAATTGTAGTCCATTGGCTCTGTTGAAATAATATGGAAAATACCATGGCATTTCATCACCAGCTCTTCGATTTCAAAATATATTACGCGCACGAAAAAGCTTTAGTGTTTTTCTTTGTACGGTCAATAAAGAACGATCCGCAGGGAATCAGGCAGTGGAGTCCAATATGACATACGACTTTTTCTTTTTAGAAAGGCTTTTTGGAATTTTCAGTTCCGCCCTATCCTCTCAGAAACACCGACTCCTCACGAATACGGAAGGAGATTTTATCAGGTACAGACTCAAGGATTGTAAAATTTGAGTAAGTAGTAAGTGTTGGGTTGAATGAGAATTGAAAGGTACTAAATAAAGTTTTGTAACTCATTTTTTGGAAAACGTACAGTAGAATTCGGGTTTGGGAAAGTGGCTTTACGCTCCTATCCCCTACAGTTTCCCTACTTTTAAGGCCTAAAAGCTCAAATAGCGACTCAACCTTTTCAAAATTCCTCAACCTTTGCTTCATCCCAGCACTACAAACTCAGATCACGCAACTTCTTTTGTAAAGCATTTTGTTGCATTCCTCAACCTTTGCTTCATCTCAGCACTACAAAGTCAGATAGAGCAACTTCCTTTTTAAAGAATTTTGACAAACGGTCAGTCGAACGAATATCAAAAACTCTCTTTAGACACTTCCTGTAAAGGATTTCACATATCTTCCTCTGCCTTTAGAAGCGTCCACTTTCTAGAATTAACAAATCAGCTGTCTTTAGCTAATCCTTACTTAATCCAATTTTCTACACTGTAAAGTCGGTGGACAGTAACAAGAATGATCTATTATGAGTCAATGCTGCTTAATTTGGACATTTGCAGAAAACTTTCTCCTGTATAAGGGGAAGTATGTTTGAACTGAACAAGCAATATTGATACTGAAATTGAGCAGGCTTGACTAAGTAAGAGTAAATAAAAACGATCTGCAACTATTGCAGTTGCCTTTTTTCTGGATAGTAGCGATTATAATTTCTTATAAATTTGACATTTTTTTTTATTTGCAGTAAAAGGCTAGAAGTTGCTGCTGTGCAACTTACCAAAATAGCCCCAATTAGTACAAATTAAAATCAGAGAAGGTGTTTTCGAGCTCTTTTATGCACCCTTTTTTATTGCTGTGGATTGAAAGAGTCTGTGAAGGCATGCTTGTCTTAGCTTTGCGAGATGTTTCAAGTTATTAGAATTTGTTTCTCTATATTCGTAAGGCCTTCTTGCGGATAAAGGATTTTAGCCAAATTTACAATCCATTTTTTTAAGTTAGTACCTATCTTCAGAAAAGATTCCCAGTTAACAATACCAATGAACTTGTTACAGAAACACCTTTTAGGCTAAACATTTGATTAGTTTATATTGTTTCAAGTTGAGAAAACGTTCTAATGTTTAAAAAATGAGTCGTTTTATACTATTGGAACTTGAAGGAGTTGAAGTGACGATGTGAAGACAAGAGCCCGCAATGTCGGGGTTAAAATTGGAAAGGATTGTCGACTGACATTTGGATGGGATGAGACATTTGTGGATGTCGCATCTTTGAGTAAATTTCAACCAGAAGAACAATCATGTTTCACAGCTTAAATGAATACATCTAGACTACAACATGGCTTGAATGCAATCAAGAAGCACATTGAGGATAATGGATTCACTCACCTCATAAAAATATTAAAAATATATGTTTCTACTATTAAAGTTCTGACAGCAAAATTTTTTTATAATTATTTGTTTTTTGTTAGATATTTTAGTTGACCGTTTACTCCTCTCTCTCTAAGGAACCAATAGGCATTAAGAGTTTACACAAAGTGGAAACTTGATTATGTTAGTTTAGTCTATAATCGGCAGTGGGAGCGTCACGAACAAAAAATTGATGGATTTCAAAAAACAGAAAATCATGCGGAATCTTGTAACATTGGAAAAGTGTTTGAATCTAAATGATTAATTTTAGAAGTTAACCGTGCAAAGTAAAATATTTGCTGAAAGAACGCTTGATATTATCATGGAAAATGACTCTCCAACTTTGGATTATTGAATGAAGCTTTTATGCTATGGGCCAACTGCATTTACCCAATTTATTGACGTACTAATTGAAACTAAACAAAATAATATTGCAGATTTGCTGTTGAACACTATCTATAAACATTCAAATTTCCGTGTTGTTTTTTCAATCTCTGTTTTTTCGTGAAAACAGACGACAATTTAAAAAATCCTGTCCAAAACAGACATAATTGATTTTAATGTCACTCGATTACTCCTCTCTCTCTCTCTCTCCCTAGAATTAAAAAGAACATTCTGATTGCTCACAAGTCAGTTCATATTTGGTGGTGTGAGAGTCAATACAGTGAAAGAATGTTCTTAACACGTCCACTATGTTTATGTACACTGAGCAGCTGCTCGTCGTGTGAGAACTGGAATATAGTTCGTGACTATAACAAAAAGTGTCGATTATGCGATCCATGAAAATTAAATAGAGGATATACTGATAACTTAAGGACTGTAATTTCTGTATTGAAGAAGTTTATGACTCTAATCCTAGAGGATACCTATATTCCAATTGTCACTATTTTAATTCCTGTGATCAATGGGAAAATACTTACCCTGGTATGATTGGAAAGAAACCTAAATGTGATTTCAGTTTATTTCTAAGGGATTGGTATTGTCATGGATTTAAATTGTTTTGGGAAGAAGAATTTGGATCACGTTTTCATTGTAAAAACATCAAGAGAGTATGGCTTTTACGTCACCGTTGTGAGGACAATGGTAGTTATGATTGTAAACCTAATGAATTTAATTTGGATGTTACAGAAAGTGATTCTTAATATTAGATTAGAATATCGTGTGTGACATTACTTCAAATAAGCAAATTGAAACACGTGAATTTTACAATATGAATTATATTAGTATCAGTGACCCTGACCTTGCACACCAAAATCAATACAAGTTGAATCTCAATGATCTGCCACCACTAACCGTTGTCGACGAGCACGACCTAAATGACGAATAAGAAGAAGAAACCTAAATGATGAAGACAAAAGATTTTATAATGTACACATATAATAATAATAATAATAATTTATTTATCACCCACTTCACAAAACAGAGGTTAAGAGGAGTAAATACAAAAGAAAAACAGCAAAGGTAAAACAAGAAACAAATTTAATCACATACAGAAAAAAGACGGATAAGGTGATGAAAACATCCTAGCCTATAAAGCACTTCAATAGCTAGCTTGGCAGATAATTTTTGGAAAACACCAGTAATATATGTCGCAAAATACTTTTTAACCAGTTTTGTATTCCGGTAAGAACGAGGTAGATATAAAAGAAATTCACAGTACCGGTAATAATTTATGCGAATACGTTTTATATCACCAGTCAACAGAAGTGGCCTAGTACCAGAACAGAAGAGTGCAGAATGATCACAAAAATTTGAGTAAAGTCGAGTTAGCGCTCTTCTCCTACAGTGTCCACGATTTGCTACAATCTTAGAGTAACCGAGCCTCAGCTTGTCACTAATATCTTTGACAGCGCGAGACCGTAGAGCATTCATAAAATCGCAAACTGTTATACCAAGCCAACGAAATATAGTGATTATGAACAACTATTACCGTTGACAACGAGAAAATCGCACTCGTCAATATTTAGGTACAGGCCGATTTCACGGAAAGCAGAAGTAACTGACTTACCTGAACGGGCAAGACCATGTTTGTGCCAAAGCTCCTCTGTTCACTCAGTTTGACTAATCAGAAGAAGGTCATCCGCATAAGCTAGATATGATATATCAGATGGTCCTAGTTGGCACATAGTCGATGTTTCTGATAATACATTTTCACTACAAGCATTAAAAATATATGGAGAAAGAACTCCCCCTTGTCTTACACCGCAACGAACAGAGATATAACAAAAATAAGAATTATCTAATGACTTAAGGCGAAGGTAAGAATGGGAGTACAAAAACGAAGCACGTGAATTACCGACGGATTTACTTCTCTCTGGCATAATAATGTCCATACTTGAGTATGACAAACACTGTCAAATGCTTTAGTCAAGTCTAGGGTTGTGAAATGAAGTACGCGACGAGTGCGATGGGCATCGATTAATAAAGAAGTCAAAGCACGGTGAGCATGCTGACAGCCTAGCCCAGATCTAAAACCAAATTGATTATCATCATTTAGAGCAAGCTTAGGGATATAAGGTAGTAGGATGTGTTCAAAAAGCTTGCTAAGAGTACAAGCTACCGTTATGGGCCTATAAGAACTACAAGAAATCGAGTCTTTTCCTTTTTTTTAGAAGTGACGTAATGCTACGTCACTTCATGCATAAGAACGAGTCGGGCACACATTAACTACTAAAACACATTTGAAAAAACAGTTGGAGATGAGATACCAGTTCAAAAGAATTGGGAACAAGGTTCGAAACACTAATATCATCAATATCCAAAGATTTTGATTTTAAATCATTAATACCTTTAACGATAGCCCACTTTTCAACTGTAATCACATGTCCCTGACATAAACTTAACGGCAATTTTTTTTCGAGCAAACGTGAGAAACGCTTATGCACTGCATTATTAATTTTCGAAAATATTTTTGAATAATGTTCGATCCAAGATGGACAAGATATAATATCGCTAGAACTTGTATCCGGAAACGTGGAAGAATTTATCACTTTTACGCCACTCACTATTACTTTTCGGAAAAGTTTTACCGGAGTAACGAACGGCACGAAAATGGCGTTCATATTCGGGTTTCGTCTTTCGTTTTAGATCAAACACAGTACCCCAAGAAGGTAGACCATAGGCAGACCAGATTCTTAACCAGAATTTGGCCTTATTCTTGACTTTTTTCAGCAAAGGATCACACTTCCACATTGGTTTTTGGGTATTCCGCCTGACACGGATCAGCGGGACGGCCAAATCTTCAGCTTGCTTTATACATAAGATAATGTCACGATAATAGCGATTCAAATCGGCACGAGCATTGTTAATACTGGAGTACGCATTTGTGCAAAGAAGATGGAAAGGGACAGGTACGGTGGACAATAGAGCTCCAAGTGTAGCAAGGTAAAGAGGCATGTTTGCACTAGACCAACCACGTTTTTCAAACCACTTATGCGACAGTGATGGTTGGTTCGAGTATTCGTCATAAGTAACCGTAATATCAAAATACATAGGTAAATGATCATAATCTCTCTCATCTTCATCAACATGTACTGCTGAAGTTTGCAATGAATGATAGCAAAAACAGTGGTCCAAATTTGAGACAGAACCACTACAGTGGATATATGTAAAACTGAGGTCTTTCGTTAGGACCTTAAATGCTGACGGTAGATACAGAAAAAGCGCATCCTTTCGTGTCGAGGAAACGGTGATGTCACAGTTTAAGTCGCCTATAAACACCCACTTGTATCCCAGACGCTCAATACCAGATATGAGAGACTTTAATTTGTTGCAGGTATTCGCATAACTGGAGAAGGAAGAAACGGATCTTCTATCATGTGGCAAATAGACGTTGATTAGGATCACGTATGCAAGCCCGATTGCAAGATAGCGTTCAGAGGATTGGTAGCATCTAGGAGACAAATAGCTAGGCGAAGATCGCTTAATTATACAGGCAAGACCGACAGAAGGCCTGCCTCGGGTACGGCGGGCATTCATGGTGAACACAACATGTTGAGAACTTCGCCTTAGAAAATTTTAACTGCAACTTGAGAGCAAGTGTTCTTGTAAGAGAACAACATCATGATTAGCTGGTTTCTCATCAAGGCTTAACACTTTATCTTTTGTCCCATTTATGTTGAAAGAGCACACTGGGACTTTATACTCAGTCATGATTGCAAGCGATAAGGTCGCAGAACTTTGGAATTAGTATTAGCGTTTAGTTTGGAGCAACGAAAACTGTAAGCAACATGATTTCCACTACGATTTGCACAATTGGGGGTGTTACTGCAAGGTGAGTCACCAAAGTTCATATGGGGACCAGAGCACCGTGAGCATTTGTAGTTTTGATCAGGACATTTTACAGCAAGGTGGTCAGGTGATTGACATTTCCTGCAGCACCTAGGAATTCGCCGATATTCATACACTCGAAATAGTTCATAGCCTATCTTCAGTCCAGATGTAAGGGCTAAGGAAAGAGAAATTTCGTCTTCGAACGGAGTTTACACACAATTTGAGCTCCCAATGTTCATAGCATCTCGAACACCCCTGCAAGCTTTAAGAGGCGCAAAATCAAGATCTTATGCAACGCCTTTCATTATACCGAAAAACCTTTTCTCCACCATTTTTGCTTCACAATCACGAAAAACCGAGCGCGCAGATTTGCAAAAGTCAGCAGTGCCCACGCTATCGATCTTCACAATCAATTTACCACAAGAGGCGCGCACAGTATCAATGCACTCGTGACCAGAAATACAGTCAATTCTTTCCTTCCGTTTAGATGCATTATCGGGATCACGCGGTACATTCGTGATAATAACAGTGACTTTGCTTATGTCACTACCAGTAGCACTGCTCGGGAGGTTGGGGAAATTCAGATCGTAAGTTGACATTTTCTCATTAACTTGCTAAAGATTCTGTTGAATTCCATTAAGCCTAGAAGCTATCCTGGAGTAAGCAACTGCAGGAATACAGGGAACTTCAGCTGGGGAACAAATAACAAAGACAGGCACTCTGAATATAAAATATTCAACCACTCTGATTAGAAGCACTGATAAGAAGCACTCTGATTTTGAAGAAGTTCTAACATGTCTTTCAAATGATTCAGAGCTGCGTTTGAACTCATGCACCATGGATAGGGCTCGGTCAATTTCGGCAACAAATCCCTTAGAATTTTCTCCGATTTGCCAAAATCCCTTGACTCGAAAAATTTGACAGCAAATTTTATGATCACTTTAGCTTCGACACCTTTCTGATTATTATACTGCACAAAGTTCAGAACCGAGGCATGAACAAACCAGTCCGTATCCGAATCAGAGTCCATTTTCATGCAAAAAGTTTGTTAATCCAATTCCGAGTCAAAAATATAAACATGGCAAAACACGTCTTAACCGCACGAAAGCTGAATGGTAGTTGGCTAAATTTCAGAAGCTCGAAATGCCAATAAGCGAGTGTGAGGCATAGGCTCTTGCTATCTATTCCCCGTAATTTAAGGGAGACACACTCCCGACAGGTACGACGACGCTTGCTACAGAAAACCTCCCCCCCCTTTGCTCGCTTATTAGTAAAAATAATTGATGAGCCTATATGATTTGATAATTATGACCATAGGATTATCTCTCACTTACTGAAATGCTGAGTAATAATTTTACTCAAGGTCACGAGCTTTAATCCTTTGCCAGTTATTGCGAAATCCAGCTTCGCAAGGATTCAAATTCACTGAAAAAGCTTACTGGTTGAAATTTATGATATCCAATTCTAGACAGATGTTTTCACCTTCAACTACGAATCAATGCTGAATCACTATAAATTAATTTGTTTTATTAATAAACACATTTACAAATATTAGCAAAAAATTGTATCCTTAGGGCACTGAAATCCATATTATATAGGTAGGAGAGGGTATTTTCTGCTATGAAGTCATTCAGTCGAGGATTTTTTACATAAATGTTGAGAAATTCATTGTAAGTATATTCACGACATCGAAAAATAACATATAATAATGCATGAAAACCAAAGCTTTTGGTTGACAAATCTTGCACTCACTTCCGACTTTGAAAATTGATTTCCCACTTCTTTCAAGGAAGTTTTTAATGTTAGGTGTGTAGAAAACATATGATAGACCAAGACTATAAAAAATTCTATATTCTTCGCTTGTTGAAAGATGCAAAGCCAGTGCCCCTTCTGCAGATTCGACGGATTACTATTAATAATGATAATGGTATTTTTAGAACTATGAATATGTTCAAGGAAATCGGAGGGTATGCATAGGATTTGTATTTTAACACTAGCTGGGTCACGGCGGTTTCGCCGCCGGGTCCCAAAATGGCACGCGACAGGCTTCTATATACGGATTCTCATTGTCCCTTGTGTTCTAACCACAGACAGTGTCCCTTGTGTTCTAACCGCAAGCATGGGACGCGGCAGGCTTTTATATAGGGATTCTCATCGTCCCTTGTGTTTTAACCACAGACAATGCTGGGTCCCGGCGGCTGTGCCACCTGTCCTTTTGGGTGGATTCTCATTGTCTCTTGTCTTCTAAATTCAGACAGTGCTGGGTCTCGGCGACTTCGCCACCGGGCCCAAGCATGGCACGCGGCAGGCTTCTATATATGGATTCCAATTGTCCCTTGTGCTCTAACCACAGACAGTGCTGGGTCCCGGCGGCTTCAAACTTCAAACTTTTGGTATTCTGTTTTAAGGTTTTCGAATTGCTTTAATCCATTTTCAAAATGTATTGAAATATTTGTGCAATCACCAGTTTTTTACATTTTAAGCAATTTAATAAAATTTAAAAAGAGCCTCAGTTTTTTGAGCTCGTATAACGGACACTACATTTGTATATATATAGAAGACTAGCTGTTGGGGTGGCGCTTCACGCCACCCAAACACCTAGTTGGTGGGGGCTTCGCGCTCCCCCCATCTGTATTCAGATCTATACCTCATTATTCTAATGATTGCCCGTGAGCTTTGTTGATGGTGATTGCTAATCGAACATTCCCTGTGTCCCCGTCGTCATTTATATATCCTCCTGTGCCCCCCGGCGTCCCCGTTGTAGTTGTTTCCCTGTGTTCCGGTCGTCATTTGTGTCCCGGTGTCCCAGTCTGTAATTTCTCTTTGAGTGTCGCGGTCGTCATTTATATTCCCTGTGTCCCGGTCGCCATTTTTGTCCTGGTGGCCATTTTTGTCCCGGTCGTCATTTGTGTTCCGGTGTCCCGGTCTGTAATTTCTCTTTGAGTGTCCTGGTCGTCATTTATATTCCCTGTGTCCCGGTCGTCATTTGTGTCCGGTGCTTTGTTGATGGTGATTGCCAATCGAACGTTCCTTGTGTCCCGTTCGCTTTCTCTTTGAGTGTCCCGGTCGTCATTTATATTCCCTACCAGCTATTGGGGTGGCGCTTTGCGCCACCCCGACACCTAGTTGGTGGGGGTCCTTCGCACCCCCCAAGCCCCCCCCCGCGCGCGTAAGTTGTTACGCGCCATATTAGTTACGCGCTATTGTAGTTGTGTCCCTGTGTCCCACCTGTGAATATATATATATATATATATATATATATATATATATATATATATATATATATATATATATATATATATATATATATATATATATATATATATATATATATATATATATATATATATATATATATATATATATATATATGTATATATATATATATATATATCCATTGTCTGTGCATATAAATAGATTGTCAGGTTTACTGACTCTTGAACATGCAACATATAATTGTCCTTGGGAAAAACAATCCGTATTCAGATCTATACCTCATGATTCTAATGATTGCCTTTGAGCTTTGTTGATGGTGATTGCTAATCGAACATTCCCTGTGTCGCCGTCGTCATTTATATATCCCCCTGTGCCCCCCGGCGTCCCCGTTGTAGTTGTGTCCCTGTGTCCCGGTCGTCATTTGTGTCCCGGTGTCCCGGTCTGTATATACATTCGTTTTTGAATTGGTATATGATGAAATAAATTTTTGTGTTTTTCCCCTTTTTTTCTTTTTAGTTTTTTTTGGTTTTTACCTTTTTTTTAGTTTTTTTAGTTTTTTCTTTTTTATTTTAGTTTTTTTTGTAGTTTTTACCTCTTCAGTTTTTTTTATTTTTATTTTTATTTTTCTTTCTCCTTTATTTTTCAGTTTTTTCCTTTTTTTTATTTTTTTTCTTTTTTAGTTTTTTTTTAGTTTTTAACTTTTTTAGTTTTTTATTAATTTTTAGTTTTTTTTCTTTTTAGTTTTTTTGTAGTTTTTACCTTTTTTTAGTTTCTTTAGTTTTTTTTGGCTTGAATACATTCGTTTTTGAATTGGTATATGATGAAATAATTCAGGCGTCATATGTGTCCCCGTTGTAGTTGTTTCCCTGTGTCCCGGTCGTCATTTGTGTCCCGGTTTCCCAGTCTGTAATTTCTCTTCGAGTATCGCGGTCGTCATTTATATTCCCTGTGTCCCGGTGTCCCGGTCGTCATTTGTGTTCCGGTGTCCCGGTCTGTAATTTCTCTTTGAATATCCTGGTCGTCATTTATGTTCCCTGTGTCCCGGTCGTCATTTGTGTCCTGGTGTTTTGTTGATGGTGATTGCTAATCGAACATTCCTTGTGTCCCGGTCGCTTTCTCTTTGAGTGTCCCGGTCGTCATTTATATTCCCTATGTTCCGGTGTCCCGGTCGTCATTTGTGTCCCGATGTCCCGGTCTGTAATTTCTTCAGTGGACAAACATGACGTCAGTCGACACACAAACATGACGTCACTCGACACACAGACAGCTTATTTTTATATATTCCCTACCCTATGTCCCGGTCGTCATTTGTGTCCCGATGTCCCGGTCTGTAATTTCGTCAGTTGACAAACATGACGTCAGTCGACACACAAACATGACATCACTCGACAGACACACAGACAACTTATTTTATATATAGACTAGCTGTTGGGGTGGCGCTTCGCGCCACCCCAACAAGCCCCCCGCGCGCGTAAGTCGTTACGCGCCATATTAGTTACGCGCCATTGTAGTTGTGTCCCTGTGTCCCACCTGTGAATAGAGATAGATATAAATATATGTTTTTAACTACGTAAAACATGCGAATATACAACATTCTTCGCTGTCCCATTGTCTGTGCATATAAATAGATTGTCAGGTTTACTGACTCTTGAACATGCAACATATAATTGTCCATGGGAAAAACAATCCGTATTCAGATCTATACCTCATTATTCTAATGATGTGTCCCTGTGTCCCGGTCGTCATTTATATTCCCTGTGTCCCGGTCGTCATTTGTGTCCCGGTGTCCCAGTTTGTAATTTCTCTTTGAGTGTCCCGGTCGTCATTTATATTCCCTGTGTCCCGGTGTCCCGGTCGTCATTTGTGTCCCGGTGTCCCGGTCTGTAATTTCTATTCAAACAATCCCTGTGTCCCGGTCGTCATTTATATATCCCGCCTGTGCCCCCGGCGTCCCCGTTGTAGTTGTGTCCCTGTGTCCCGGTCGTCATTTATATTCCCTGTGTCCCAGTCGTGATTTGTGTCCGGGTGTCCCAGTCTGTAATTTCTCTTTGAGGTTCCCAGTCGTCACTTATATTCCCTCTGTCTCGGTCGTCATTTGTGTCCCGGTCTGTAATTTCTCTTTGAGTGTTTTTTCTTTTTAGTTTTTTTTTAGTTTTTTACCTTTTTTCTTTTTTCAGTTTTCTTTTTCTTCTTTATTTTTCAGCGTCACTATGAAGTACATATCGACGAACCTTTGTTTTTTTAACTTAAATCTGGTAGGCATTGATGACCTTATCCAAGTCAAAATCCCAAACCCAATCATCATCGCTATCATTTTCAGTTTTGATATGTTTTGACTCTCGCTGTCCAGGTGGATTTTCATCTAACTGCGCGGTTTTGCGTTCTTTAGCCGCAAGCCTGTTTTCATGCTGTTCTTGTGATTCCCCGGCACGCTTTCTTTTCTTACTTTCTCTATCAGCTGCAAGCCTGTTTTCTTGCTGTTCTTGTGATTCCTCGGAACGCTTTCTTTTCTTACTTTCTCTATCAGCAGCAAGTTTTTTGGCATAAACTCTTTGAGCAGCTTCCTCGGCTGTTGCCATTGTAGGTTCTTCAGTCATTTTACAATTAAACATTTTTCCGTGAACAAATGTCTTAAATACCGTTAATGACGTCACCGTCATAGCAAAAATGACGACAACTAACTTCATGACGTCAGTCGACACAGAAACATGACGTCACCTGACAGACAGACAGACACACAGACAGACAACTTATTTATATATATATAGATAGATAGATGTCCCGGTCGTCATTTGTGTCCCGATGTCCCGGTCTGTAATTTCGTCAGTTGATAAACATGACGTCAGTCGACACACAAACATGACGTCACTTGACAGACACACAGACAACTTATTTTTTTATATAGACTAGCTGTTGGGGTGGCACTTCGCGCCACCCCAACACCTAGTTGGTGGAGCGCTTCGCGCCCCCCCCCAAGCCCCCCCGCGCGCGTAAGTCATTACGCGCCATTAGTTACGCGCCATTGTAGTTGTGTCCCTATGTCCCACCTGTGAATATAGATAGATTTATATATGTGTTTCAAACTACGTAAAAATTGCGAATATACAACATTCTTGGCTTTCCCATTGTCTGTGCATATACAAAGCCGTATGTACTAATAATTACGTCATATGCAAACGCTCTTTTTACAAACAAACAAACATGCATACACACAACTCGTTTTTATATAGATAGATAGATAGATAGATAGATACAATACAAATTAACTGCGTAAAACTTGCGAATATACAACATTCTCCGCTGTCCAATTGTCGCTGCATATAAATAGATTGTCAGGTTTACCGACCCTCGAACATGCAACGTACAATTGTCCATGGGAAAAACAATCAGTATTAAGATCTATACCACATTTTTCTAATGATTGACCTTGAGCTTTGTTAATGGTGATTGCAACTGCTAATCGAATTGGGAATTGCAATCTTTTAAATTGAAAAGGCAGATCCGTTGGAATCATGGGAATGCGAGGAATAAGAACAGCATCACCCTCAAAAGGCCCTGTCAAGATTGTGGCCTCTATTACGTTTTCCATTGTTTTTTTCTACGGCAAGTCGCGTGCCATTGCAAAGCTTTGTTGGGTTGATATTTCTGATATTTCTTAATTATTTCTGGTATTTCTCTGATATTCTCTGATATTTCTGATATTTAGATATGATATTTCTTAAAAGTATTATTGGTACGCCTATTTTTATTTGTAGCACGTGTGGTGGAAACCCTGAAAGATCCACGGAATTAAAAAATTCAGATGGATAATTAACCGCTTCATTTGGTTCCAAAACAGTGTTGACTGACTTGTAAAGGACTGCCTGGTCTCGAATCTTGGTCAAAACAATATTGTTGATTTCGTGGACGTCTATATTTTTGGGTGCGAGAATCGCTCTTTCACTTAGCCATTTATTATTTTTATAATTTCTTAGAATATTCGGAAATACTTTTTCAATCAATTCATTTTTGGACATCACTAAATTACAGAAATCAGCAGGTAGTTGTATACGTCCTGAAATTGAGTCTACTGGGAGCTTTCCGTTTCCAATTGCCATCAATTGATCTGAAAATGTTTGACCAGAGTTATCGTTTTGCAATCGGACACGCATATTTGTAGTTGATTTTAATGTTTTTACGTGTGCCCATAAATTAGAATTTTTCAGGCAAGCATTCATTTCGTCTGCAGGAGTTGATCTAGGTATTATAGGTAATGTTTGCCTGAAATCTCCCGCAAGCAATATTAATGTGCTGCCAAAGGGTTTCGACTTCCCTCGCAAATCTTTCAAGCATTGATCCAGAGCCTCGAGCGATTTTTTGTGTGCCATTGTGCTCTCATCCCAAATAATAAGTTTGCATTGCTGCAATACTTTACTCATCCCAGATGATTTGGAAATATTGCACGTGGGAGTTTCTGTAGAATGCAAATTAAGAGGCAATTTCAAAGCGGAATGAGCAGTTCTTCCACCAGGCAGCAATGTTGCGGCTATTCCGGACGACGCAATTGCCAACGCTATATCATTTTTTGATCGAATTGATGCCAGAATCAGTTTTATCACAAACGTTTTACCAGTACCTCCTGGCGCATCCAAAAAGAAAATTTCTCAAGCGTTGTTATCGACACAATGCATTATCGTATCATAAATGTCTTTTTGTTCCGACGTTAACTTGGAAATGTTATTTTGTACATACGACAATAGATCACTCGTACTGTAACTGTGTTCACGATCCAATTCTACACATGTCGAAACAGCAGCGATACGGTTAGGTGAAGGCATTCCCAAATCCTGAAGAGGTTTGTTTGCCATACGTACCTACAAATCTTCTATAATAACTAAAGTATAGTTATAAATTTCTGATGTAAAATCAAAAGTCATATCTGACGTCTCTAACTGTTTTCGATGGAGTATATCTTCGGACATTTTTGACTTATATTTTTCCCATAACTCTGTAGGAGCTGATGGAGAGCAAGTTGTTAAAATGATGCCAAACAATGCACGAATTTGACTTGGGGTTGACGTTTTGCACGCGTCATTGATGCAGTTATCCCGGTGTTGGTCATTCTCCAACAAATTCAGAGCTTGGCATGCACTACGGTAAGTGTCATGTATAGTACCGTTTACAGTTCTCAAATACTCAAAGGATGTCGGACCGGGTACATTCACCAAAAGCAGGCGTAGAAAGAAGCATTCATGTTGATTGGGGTGAACGGTGTAGAGTCTTCCTATCGTGGTATCTTTGAAGATGGTAGGTTGGCCGTCGACTGACTTACCCCGTTTTCGACGTTCAAATACTTTATTTTTAGTATTCCACGTGTAATACGAAGGCACTTCAGTATACAGCAGTTTTTTTGCAAAAGAATCATTTTTGCAAAGCGAAAAGAAACCGGTTAACTTTGTTTCCGGTGGATTCAGGGCTCTTTGTTGCACGTTGGTTTCCGAGAAATAAACACGTTGACCATTCTGTAAATGTACCGCTAAGTGAACAACAGCTGGACTACGTTCATGTATCGGAAATGAAAGAATTCGTCAAACAGCTTCATTACTGCTTATGTATCTTCCAGCCTGATATTGTACGATTTCGTCGATATCTTTGATTTCGGGCTGCAAGCCAAAAACTGCCATGTCAGTGCCTTTGTTGACGTATTTACATATGTATTTGATTGCCTTTACGGAGTTACAGTATTCAAAGTTTATGTGTGCATTAAATGTTTTTGATAATAATGGGGAATATGGAACAACCCACTGGTTATCTACTTCGATGGTGGTACCGTTACGCTTCGGGCTGCAAGCCAAAAACTGCCATGTCACTGCCTTTGTTGACGTATTTACATATGTATTTGATTGCCTTTACGGAGTTACAGTATTCAACGTTTATGTGTGCATTAAATGTTTTTGATAATAATGGGGAATATGGAACAACCCACCGGTTATCTACTTCGATGATGGTACCATTACGCTTCTTTATTATTGCTGTTTTACCGCCATCTTCAGTAGATCTTCTTCTATATTGTGGGTAACCATCATTGCCAGTAATTGTGTTGGATACTAAAAGTCGAGGATATTGCTTTATGCACCTTCCTTTGGCCATGCATGGTGAATTTTCGTTCAGTGCACCGCAAGGTCCATGTATCATATTTTTTACAATAATATCATGTAACCCCTTATCGACATTTTCATCAGGTATTTCAGCGGAAATCACATCATCAATTTCGTTCGAAGTAATTTTTTTATGTAGCCAGATTAGTATATGTGCGTGTGGCAAACCTCGTTTTTGCCATTCCACTGAGTACATCCAGCATCGCACTGACCCAAACACTTCAAGTTTTACTATGTAGTTTATCAGTGGTTTCAACTTTTGCCGGAAGACACGGGCCGTAATGTCATGTCTATGAACCGCCGATTGTCCTTGAAGTAAAAGCTGCAGTATCTCGTCCCAAGATTGATTACATGTAAATGTAATAAATAAATCTGGACGACCATAGAGACGAACATACGCAATAGCATCTTGAGCATATTCATGCATATGACGGGGACTGCCAGCATATGACGAAGGTAAAATTGTTAATCTTCCAACGTTTGTGGTATTACCGTCATTTATAACTGCATCTTGCAAATGAATGTATTGTTCAGAGCGGAGCTTGGTCTGATTCAGGCGGATATATAGCAAACGTTCTGATTCAATTTTAGCATACATATCAACGACGAATTGGTGAAACAATTCACGGCATTTTAAAATATAATTTTCTTCATCCTGCCGAATCATTAGTCTATAGGAATAATAATGCATTGCACTGCATTTCTTATTCATTTCTTTGTTAGTGGCTGGATTCATCAATTTAATATTAAAGTGATAGCCGTCGGCTCCATCCCAAAAAATGATAGGATATTGTAGGGCATCGTAGCATCGAGGAGTTTCAGCAATTCTTAACAACTGAGCGTTTCGCTTATGAAGAATAATATCTCGAGGTAAAAACTGATCACCGACCATAATGATTGCCACTTCGCCGATAGTTGGAGCATTGTATCTACGCACATGTTGGCCAGGAGGCGTTTTGTCAGCGGAAATAACAATTTTATGCGTATTTGTAGGCATCAAATCGATGGCTGTTTTGAACAGACGCACCAAATTATTATTTTCGTGGAAAAGATGTTGCAACTGGGAAACGATTGTCCTTTCAACGTTGGGAGAAATTTCGCAACGTGCATTCAATTCAGAATTGCTATCACTGATGAAGTACAATTGTAAAAATTTATGATTCTCGCCTGAGAATGGTAGAAGGGACCCTGCTCTATGATAAATTTGCCCTTTCACTTTGAAAGTAGACATAAATTGATCTGGATTTTCGATTTGGGCTCCAAACGACGTCATTGAAACATGAGTTATATTTTCTGATTTGTTTCAAAAAACGCTTAGATTCTGACGTAGTTCCAGTAAGGAAAGTCTTCAATGGCTCTGGTGGTGCAGCCAATAGAGGAAGTTTAACTTTTCCTGAGGCGCAACACATTCCCATTGTTTCACCATTGAATTTCAAGGCCTTGCAATAGGGACAAATTTTAGACATAGTCCCGATTTGAACACATCTACTCAAGCTATAATCATCGACTGGGCTGTACCTGAATGCCAAGCGATAACTTTCAGGTTGCTCTGATTCCTCGGCACGCTTTCTTTTCTTAATTATCAGCAGCAAGCCTGATTTCTTGCTGTTCTTGTGATTCCTCGGCACGCCTTCTTTTTTCACTTTCTGTTTTAGCAGCAAGTCTGGTTTCATGTTGCTCTGGTAATTCCTCGGCACGCCTTCTTTTTTCACTTTCTCTTTTAGCAGCAAGTCTGCTTTCGCGTTGCTCTGGTAGTTCCTCGGCACGGTTTCTGTTCTTTCTTTCTCTATCAGCCTCAAGCCTGTTTCCTTGCTGTTCTTTTGATTCCTCGGCACGCTTTCTTTTCTGACTTTCTCTATCAGTAGCAAGTTTTTTGGCATAGACTCTTTGAGCATCTTCCTCGGCTGTTGCCATTGTAAGTTCATCAGTCATTTTAAAGTTAAACATTAATGGATTTCTACGTGAACGCATGTCTTATATATCTTTAATGACGTCACCGTCATAACAAAAATGACGACAACTAACTTCATGACGTCAGTCAACACACAAACATGACGTCACCTGACAGACACATCCACAGACAACTTATTTTTATATAGATAGATAAGTTGTCTGTGTGTCTGTGTGTCGAGTGACGTCACTGTCCGCATATGACGTCTGAATTATTTCATCATATACCAATTCAAAAACGAATGTATTCAAGCCGAAGTAGCTCAGTTGGTAAAGCGTTATGTTCCAGGTTCTAGGTCCGAGAGGTTCCAGGTTCGAACCTTGGCTTTAGCAAAATAAAAAGAAAAAAACTAAAAACTAATAAAAAAACTAAACAAACTAAAAAAACTAAAAAAAATCTGTGTGTCTGTCGAGTGACGTCACTGTCCGCATATGACGTCTGAATTATTTCATCATATACCAATTCAAAAACAAATGTATTCAAGCCGAAGTAGCTCAGTTGGTAAAGCGTTATGTTTCAGGTTCTAGGTCCGAGAGGTTCCAGGTTCGAACCTTGGCTTTAGCAAAAATAAAGGAGAAAAAGAAAACTAAAAAAAATAAAAATAAAAAAAAACTAAAAAAGGTAAATGTATTCAAGCCGAAGTAGCTGAGTTGGTAAAGCGTTATGTTCCAGGTTCTAGGTCAGAGAGGTTCCAGGTTTGAACCTTGGCTTTAGCATTAATACAAAAGAAGAAAAAAAACTAAAAAAGGTAAAAACTACAAAAAAAACTAAACAGAAAAAAAACTAAAAAAAGGTAAAAAGAAAAAAAACTAAAAAGAAAAAGAAAAAAACCAAAAAAGCTAAAAAAAAGGTAAAAACCAAAAAAAAACTAGAAAGAAAAAAAGGAAAAAAACAAAAAAAAATTAGTAAAGGAGAAAAAGAAAACTGAAAAAAAAAAACTAAAAAAGGTAAATACTACAAAAAAAAACTAAAAAGAAAAAAGAAAAAAACTAAAGAAGCTAAAAAAGGTAAAAACCAAAAAAAAAAAATTAAAAACAAAAAAAGGAAAAAAACAAAAAAATGATTTCATCATAAGCCAATTCAAAAACGAATGTATATACAGACCGGGACACCAGGATACAACTGACGACCGGGACACAGGGAATATAAATGACGACCGGGAAAATCAAAGAGATATTACAGATTGGGACACCGGGACACAAATGACGACCGGAACACAGGGAATATAATTTTCATAATGACGACCGGGACACAGGAAATATAAATGACGACCGAAACACTCAAAGAGAAATTACAGACTGGGACACCAGGACACAAATCGCGACCGAGACACAGGGAATACAAATGATGCCCGGGACACAGGGACACAACTACAATGGCGCGTAACTAATATGGCGCATAACGACTTACGACACCGGGACACAGGGAATATAAATGACGACCGGGACACTCAAAGAGAAATTACAGACTGGGACACCGGGACACAAATCACGACCGAGACACAGGGAATATAAATGACAACCGGGACACAGGGACACAACTACAATGGCGCGTAACTAATATGGCGCATAACGACTTACGCGCGCGGGGGGGGCTTGGGGGGGTCGAAGCGCCCCCACCAACTAGGTGTTGGGGTGGCGCGAAGCGCCACCCCAACAGCTAGTATATCTATATATATAAAAATAAGTTGTTTGTGTGTTATGTCTGCCTGTCTGTCTGTCCACATATGACGTCTGAATTATTTCATCATATACCAATTCAAAAACGAATGTATTCAAGCCAAAAAAAAAACTAAAAAAAATAAAAAAGGTAAAAACTACAAAAAAATAAAAAGAAAAAAAAACTAAAAATTAATAAAAAAAAACTAAAAAATCTAAAAAACTAAAAAACTAAAAACGAAAAAAAAAGAAAAAAAGAAAAAAAACTGAAAAATAAAGGAGAAAAACAAAACTAATACCGGGACACAGGGAATATAAATGACGACCGGGACACAGGAACACAACTACAACGGGGACGCCGGGGGGCACAGGAGGATATGTAAGACGACGGGGACACATGGAATGTTCGACTAGCAATCACCACCAACAAAGCTCAAGGGAAATCATTAGAATCATGAGGTATAACTAAAAAAAACTAAAAAAGGTAAAAAACTAAAAAAAAGACCAATTCAAAAACGAATGTATATACAGACCGGGACATCGGGACACAAATGACGACCGGGACACCGGGATACCGGGAATATAAATGACGACCGGGATACTCGAAGAGAAATTACAGACTGGGACACCGGGTCACAAATGACGACCGGGACACAGGGAATATAAATGACGACCGGGACACAGGGACACAACTACAACAGGGACGCCGGGGGGCACAGGGGGATATATAAATGACGACGGCGACACAGGGGATGTTCGATTAGCAATCACCATCAACAAAGCTCAAGGGCAATCATTAGAATCATGAGGTATAGATCTGAATACGGATTGTTTTTCCCATGGACAATTATATGTTGCATGTTCAAGAGTCGGTAAACCTGACAATCTATTTATATGCAAAGGCAATGGGACATCGAAGAATGTTGTACATTCGCAAGTTTTACGTAGTTATATATATATATATATATATATATATATATATATATATATATATATATATATATATATATATATATATATATATATATATATGTATATATATATATATATATATATATATATATATATATATATATATATATATATATATATATATATATATATATAATGTATATATATATATATATATATATATATATATATATATATATATATATATATATATATATCAATATTCACAGGTGGGACACAGGGACACAGCTACAATGGCGCGTAACTAATATGGTACGTAACGACTTACGCGCGCGCGGGGCTTGGGGGGCGCGAAGCGCCCCCACCAGCTAGGTGTTGGGGTGGCGCGAAGCGCCACCCCAACAGTTAGTTTATATATATATATATATCTATATATAGATATATCAATGTTTAAAGAGGACGTTAAGTTTATGTTTTTTAAAGATTCTTTTCAGTTTGTCGCTCAATTTCGAAATTTAGGGTCGCACAGTGAAAAGTTATTTCTCATCCATCAATGGGATGATATCTGTTGGGATTTGTGGAGCTGATGACTTCTTTTCTGCCTTTTTTTGTACTTTGTCCATAATGGTTTCAAGTAATTTTATGGTGTACCCATTGTAAAATAAAATGTCCTTAATATAGTTAAATTCGGATATTATGTGAGGCTCCGAGCATATTCTTATAACTCTCCCAACCAAAGAAATAACTACTCCTCTTTTATGCAGGGAGAGGGGTTGGAGGAAAAATGCATATAGCTGTCGTTATGCGTAGGTTTTCTGTAAATAGAAAATTCAAGGCTAGGAGACTTAAAAAAAATTAAAACATCTAGAAAAGGAAGTTTGTGGTTACCTTCTAGTTCTAAAATAAACTGAAGGTTAGAGGTCAAAGTATTTAGATGAGTAAAGAAGTAGATAAGTGACTCCTTTCCATGATCCCACACAGAAATAACATCATTCACAAATTAACTCCGGAACCGGTGTTTCGAAGTAAAATTTTCCAAAGCAGACGTTTCAATGAATTCCATGTAAAATGTTGCCAAAAATGGTGCAGGTTCGTACCCATAGGCAGACCCATGATTTGGGTGAAAAATTGGTTATTATATCGCAAATATAAGGAAGTACTATTGCAAAGACGGACAAGACACACAATAGTTTCTATATCCAGTCTTTTTTAGTCTATTTGGTCAATATTTTCTTCTAATTTTGCTTTGAAGAGCCAGTTTACATTTTTTTATATCACAAGATGTATCCATAGAAACGGCATCAAAACTGACCAGAATCATATCATTTTTTTACATCAAGGTCTTGTAATTTTTCGACAAGGTGAACTGAATTTTTAATGTGTGAAGTTTGCGTTTGTATAAGGGGACGAAAAAGTGTTGATACCATGATCCCAACCTGGCAGTCGGAGAGCTATAAGAAGCCACAATTGGGCATAAAGGAACTCCATCTTTGTGGATATTTGGAAGGCCGTCAAATTTAGGACCGGCCAAAACATCCGGATAAAAAATTTGATACATTTATCGAGTTTTATAATGGAAGAACCCAACAGAAATTAGGGGAGAGGTTATTAGAACATAGGTCCTGAAAAGACAAGACCATGGGGCTATGCCAAAGCCCTGAGATTTTTGATTCCGCGTTGGCTCAACATTTGTATGACAATCCACACCATTTCATCTTACTTGACAATACCTCAATTATTGTCCCTGTTAAAGATGTCATGCAAGTTTTCAGGGACGTAATGAAGATAGAAAAGTCCGTACACCAAAAAGTAGCACTCAATGGAGACACTTGAGAAACTTCTTTAAGTCCCATTTACGACGAAATTATCAATTCTGATTGTTTTCACATACATCCACATATTAATGTTGTGCAATCATATAAAATACCTGATAATAATTTACCTGGACACCAATTAGCCTTTAAGAGTGCTGTGCGAAAAATGGAATTTTGAGATGTCATTTAGACTTGCTTTTTTATTCAGCTACCCTTTCACCGTTAATAAGAAAGGGTCATCATATCTTAGTTTTGTTTTTTGTTTTAAGGTTGGTTTTTATATTTGTATTGGTTTTATTCTGCATTGGGGATGGTCAAACGGTGGTCTTGACGGAAATTTGTGTATAGTTTTTCAAATTTTTCTCTGGCTGTTTATTGTCCTCGTTTTCTTCTTTTCTTCGGAATTTTATGTTTTATCGTGATTAGCCAGTGTGGTCTCGGAAATTATTTATATCATATCCATTGTGTATTTTTTAAAATACCACAAGTAAGTTTTCTTTGTTACAAGTATTTTTAATTTATTTTGAAAGTAAAAAAAATATTATCCCCCCTTAAAAATTTGACAACCCATCCCCTTCTCCGAGGGGTATGAAGCCATGTCATGTTTATCACGATACTGTGTCTATCCGTCTCCTTTACTACCAATAGCAACATTTTAAGGGGAGATGGATACTGTCGTACTCATAATACATATTCTACTAACATTCATGTTAAGGCTTGGGCTCAAAAATAAACTATGGACTGAATTCAAAAGTTTAAGAATAACTAGTAGGTAGAGGTGTGTTTTAAAACTAATGATTATGTACGATGTACAAACATATAAAATTCAGTAGATGCTCTTTCTTTAGATTTGATTTTGCTCTTTAGCGTCCCCTGAATGTCCAGGTTCAAAATATTCCATGGAATAAAGTCAATAGCTCAAGAATGGCTAGTTTAGAAGGATGATTTTAATCTATAGATGATATACCTACAATTTGGTAACTAAAGGGGAATGTGAATTTCATTTCATATAACTGAAACTATATATGAAACAGTTCCCATCCTCTAAGCATATAAAAACAATATATAGATCACAAACCTCTTGTATATTAGATTCCTTGTTAAGATTCTGTTTAGGCATCTTGTTAGATTAAGTGCACTTCATCTAATGAAAGTAAATTGGACGAACATTTTTTTTTTTTCAAAATATTTGTCTGAGATACCTTACAATGGGAGTACATGGCTCTTGCATCAACAGAATTGTTTCAGAAATAGCATCTAACATGCATTTGCAAGAATTTCCTTGTCGCCTGGAAGTTGAGATAACGTCGAGATGTATCTGATCGGAATGATGGGGTACTGGCCGCTTGTATTTATGGCAATGTTTCAGAGCAAAAAATGCATTTATTGTTCCCAGAAAATGTTTTAGACTCTCCTAGAACTTTAACCAAGAATTTTCTTATCACCCAGAAGTTTTGATAACACCATATGTTTAGTACAAATGATGGGATATGGGCCCGCTTAAAGCATCATGATATTGGCCAGCTTGTATCAATTGACGGGATACTACTCACGGGGACCTTAGTAGCCAAGAAGCGTCGCTAATCCGATTTTTTTTTCAAAATACTAACTGCTATTTGCTTACTCTTTGTGAATTTGTTCAACATTGTTTAGATTATCATAGTGGTCACATGAGTACCTGTAGCCTAGGTAAAAGTGAATATCAGCCATAACTAGGTATATGCTCTTGTGAAACAGCATCCTTAGCTTAGAGACTAACATTGGTCCAAAGTAAACTCGTTAGGGCTTGGTAGACCTTGCTACCTTGGTAAACCAACATCCCATGCTTAACTACTACCATCTTAACTACACAGCCAATTATTTAGGCTTGTAGCCAGGTAACAATAGGAGAGTAAAAGGATTTGTTCACACAAAGATGATGAAAACTCCCTTTTATATGATAATTTTTACTGAAAGACTTATTTTTTAGCGCTTTCAACTAAAAGCTAGAAAAACCATAAATATACACCCGCCCCGTGGACATTGAGTATTTTCCAGTTAAAATAAGTTTCGAAAAGCCCCGATATACTTCATATTACCTTGACACCCTCCCTCCTCCCCGTGTAAAAAATAAAAAAGACTAAAAGATGGGGCTAGTTGGTCTTTTATCACTTTTGGCTCTTAAAAAAGCAACTAGAACTTTCAATCTCCAGTGGCTAGTTACCTTTTAATCACTTTTGACTCTTAAAAAAGGAATTGAACCTTCGACATCCAATTGAATGAGCCCCCTCCAAAGTTAATAGGGCCACCCCTTCCACAAAAACCTTATAAGTTATCAATGAGCAACTTGCATAAGTTACAGCCCTTGCCATAGGGGCTCGGGGGGATTCGTAAACAACTGTTATAGCTGCTTAACTTTCGGACAATTTTGAACAAAATGACTTATTGAAAGGTCTAACATGGGTAACTTTAAACTTGATGAATGTTATATATTAACCACCACAAAAATCAAACTCTTGAATATATATATATTTTTATCATACCATTTTTTTTTAAGTTTTCGTTATTTTTAAGCCGAGTCGTTTATTTATTAATTCGTTCCAAGTGTTTGGTTAGGAATGTATGCATTTGATAAGCAGGAATGCGTGTATTTGAAAAAAAGCTAAAGTCTTGGACTTTTAACAATTACAGTTCGCATGCGAAATTCCTGCACTGGTAATATAATAATCTAGATTAGACACTTCAGCTTGACGATAGGGAATATTCATCTTTTCCATTATCATTTTATGAACGCTTCCGTCACTACTGTCTCTGTTCGTTGTCATTCGAAAACTTAAATTTGAATCCTTGCCCCAGGCAGAAAATAAAGCTGCTTGTTCAGCAGAACTTGTTATATCAGCGGCAATTTGATTGGTGGCAACTACAGGCACTAAACATAAACCTGCCAAAGTCTGTAACCGAGATCTAACTTTAAGAAGGTGAAGTTTTAGCTCTTGGAAAGCATCAAAATAAAATCGAGATGCACCGGCAATGCTGTCAATAATTACTATATCTTCTGACCTTATCTGTTGCTTCAGTATGTTCTTAAGAATTTCTTCTAACATCAAAGGCGTTTTTGCACGAAAATAATGAAAGTGATGAAGGTGCTTTTTTATATCATCTAGGTCTGGTTGAACAATCTTCATCATGATTTCTAATAGTCTATCTATGCGAAACTTGCCCTCTGTGTCAATAAAATACACTTTGTTGTTATTTATGCAGGAAAGAGCAGATAGGTGGATGCAGAGTTGGCTTTTGCCGGCTCCGGCCTCTCCATATACCTCTGTAATGTGACCCGGAATCACTACCTGGTGTAAGAAACTGTCGACGTGGGTTCTTCCCGTGAGAGGTCTAGTCTTTATCTCTTCGTTGATTGTATCCTCTAGACTTCTGAATCTAAGACTCTGCATATCTGAAAAATAGATGATTTTATAGACTAGTTGCAAGATGTCATAGAAAATGAGAATCGAGGCAAAATGCAGGATTTAATATTCTTTTATGTGAGGAGGGAGAAAATTTTGGTCCACTTTCAGGGGTACGAAGTTACAAGAAAAATTAGCTGACGGAGGACAAACAATATTTAATAGAAATTAGGAGAGGTAAGACGATGCATTGATACGAGCTTTGAGGTTTGTATTCAATAAAATATAGGGAAAGAAAATAGGATACTGTCAGTAGGCGTTTCTTTGTTGTTTTTTTTGTCTTTTTTTTACTGGAATAGGGCTGGTCTATGTAATGATTAGATTGTAGGCATTCCAGATGCCATTTAATAGAGATCAAAATGAATTCAGCCTTCACACTTCGCGACCCATGGTATTCTCTTTCACTGCAATAGTAAAAATAATTAAGAAAAATAAAAATCTGACCAGTGAAAAATCTCAAAAACTCCTCTGGTCTTGGTTTCACCATTTAGCATAAACAACTAGGCATTCAATATTCATCCTTTTCCATGCTATTAGAATGCCATTAAGAAAAACAAACTTTGGCCTATGAAAAATCTAAAAAACTCCTTTGGTCTTGGTTTCACCTCTTAGCGTGAACAGCGAGGCAATATGTAGAGGTTTCCTTTTTCTTTTGCGGAACAACTTCAGTTCGTTTTTTAGTCTTAATGTAGTTCCTTACTTTATTGATAATAAATATAATACTAAATATCAGCATATGTATATTAAACTGGCACTGCACATTTATTTGTATTTTTTCACTGAAATGCAAATTATGTTACTTTATTAGCCGCGAAGACAGCGGCTATTTGTTCTTCTTTCCAACTTATTTGGTTTTCATTCAAAAGACATTAAAAGACTCTCTGTGACACTCCAGTAGATTAAGTGTGTACTGGAGGAGATAGAAAGCTTATCGTGCACTTCAAACCAAAGGATGTTAAAAACGTTATGTTGAAAACGATTATGTTATGTTACGTTAAAACATTATATTATGTTAAGAAACGTTATGTTAAAAAATGTTAAAAACGATCAAGCTTTTGATCTATTGTTGTAACAGAAGATTGAGGCTGAAAAAAAAAATGCAGTCTGAAGTCTATTGATTAGACAAACCCCTGGCAATTCAAGTTACCAAGCCATAAAAAGGACATCATGATCTTACTCAAAAAAAATATCACACCCCTCCTGTGCTCTTAAGCTAACTTGTTACATACGTATGAAACCGAGAGAGGAAAGGATATAAAAAATGAAAAATAAAATCAAATAGGTGAGAAAACGAGGATTTTGTCAGCCAGTGGCAAAATATGAAGACGAAGAATAAGGATATATTTCGACAAGGACCTCTGCCAAGTCGTCCTCAGTGCTTATAAAAAAAAAAAATATAACCTTTCGAAATGAACATAACAAGAAAAGAATAGATTCTCAAATTTTATTAACTCGTTATATTTTATTTGAACAAAGGAAATATATTAAATCCAACAAATTATTGAATATAAATATATCATATTCCAATATATTATTGGAACTCTAATGATTATGATTACACTATCTTACGCGTCTCTCCAAATAATTAATGAACAATTGAAAACTGAGTTTTCCTTTGTGAGTTTGGAAATCGTGAGTTCCCAAAAGTTAAAGTAGATTTACTACATGACATGATAGGAATCAGATAAGAAGAGAACCATTCTATTATCTTTCCATCGAATGATTTTTCCAAATATACTAACACCGCTTGTACATTTTATTCCTAGCCCCTCACTCCCAAAGGTGCTTGATATTGCCCTAGGCTATAAACACACGTTTATTGACTACGGCTTTGCATTGTTTTGTTTTTTGCCAAATAAAGCCTACTTTAAAACCAACCAACAAAATCAGCAAACATTTGCACATAGCCTAGGATTATAATCAGGTCTTTTTTTTTGGGGGGGGGGGAGGTAGCTGTGACGCGAGCACAAAGTTACTGATTAGTATATTTGAAATAACATTGAATAAGAAATCAGATGGTGTTATTTTTTTATTTTATTTCTACTCAATAGCGTAGACTTAAACAAAGTTATTATGTGTTAATGACTCTTGTGATGGCTATACTCATTTTTATAAATTTAACATTACCAATTTAATATTATTAACGTTAGATATGTATTCCCGCTTCGTCCTTCAGACGCTAGGCTAGCTGGCAATGAAATTTTTGACTATTATGAGTTCAAGAAACATGCCATCTATATAAAGAAACCAACAATCTCATACAGAATAAAATGTGTTTTCAATGAATTCCTCGTGTTGGAGATTATATGAAAAATTAAATATGTCGAACAGAACTTTAGAAGTAAGCTAAACGGTGCCCTATATTGCGTATAACTAAAGTTACCAATAGATCCCTAGTATTATTAGATATATAAAAAATTACTTCACTATCATTATTTCGGAAGAAGGGGAATATTGAAATTTAAAAATGATTACAGCTTTGATACTTTCCTTGTTTATTGGGCTAGGTAAGAAACTCCTGTATTGTAAAGCCTTTTCATTGTTGGGTCGAGCTTTGCCAGATGAAATCCATTTGCAGTAAAACTTGGATTTCTTGGTTTCTCTAAAATCCTTAACTTGATGACCCTGGGGTAATATTAATGTGTATGAGTTTTAATAAAAGAAGTATGGTAAAGAAAAAGGTAAAATTCCAGTTAATTGACTTCTTGCTATCTCAGAAAGGGTTTAGGTTAGGAAAATGAAACTTTCAGGGATAAATCCACAGGCTAAAGTATGTCCTGGGAAGGTATTTCAACTCCACTCCTCCCTCTAGAGGGCCCTGAAATTTGTCTAAATGACAGGTCTATACCTATTGAAATTTTGACAAAACAACATTTTGCCTTAATTTTCAGTTACCAGTTTCTTTTTCTCTGCCTTTAGTTCTGAAAATGCAATTCCTGTTATCTGAGTAGAATTTTGAGCCATATCAATGTTTTTTTCAGAATTTAGGAAATGTATTTGCATATCTTTTAAACCTTATAAAATGGAATTGAGCAAAGTTATGATGCTGAAAACAGATTTGTTATGCTTCAATTAAGCAGAAGATCTATTTTGCAACTGTTTCACTTTTATAACACACATATTTTTAAAGGTCATCAAAGGTTAAGGCCCTCTAGAGGGAGAAGGAGTGGAGGTATTTGCTTCAAAATACTTTCCCAGGATATACTTTAGCCTGTTGATTTATCCCTGAAAGTTTCATTTTCCTAACCTAAACCCTTTCTGAGATAGCAAGAAGTCAATTAACTAGAATTTTACCAAGAAAAAATCAGTTGAATACCATTAAATTTCCCAAATAACACCCTTTCCAAATGTTGGCTAGGCTAAAAGCTGCTTAGGCCTACTCATTTACAGTAGGCTAGGTTATATTGAAATTTACTTATTTTAACATATTTCCAATCCTGAATGAACATTCTGTCAATCAATCAATGGACATTTGATCTCATTTTGATGGGTTTTCAACTCTTTGTCAATAATTACAAGTTAATAGGCAAATTTGTAAACCTAAATAATTATAAACCTGCATCCATTTGAAAATGAGGTAAAATTCTAGTTTAGCTACTTTTTGCTGTATTGGAAATGGGTTAGGTTAGGAAAAATAATGGTAAAATTATAGCAGTTCATATAACTAGCTTTCCTATAAAGTGAATATACCACTTGATGCCTTTTTTATGCTCTTTATGAATATAACAATTGCTTCTACCTTAAATTGAGGGTAAAATTGGTGCAAACAGTATTACTGGCTTTCATATAAAGTGAATATACCACTTGATGCCTTTGTAATGCTGTTTACAAATATAATAATTGATTCTACTGCAAATTCAGATTTAAGCACTTTTTGACCTCTTAAAAATGACCTATATATGTGGTCATTACAAATCTGTAATAGCTTAGAGAAGCATTTATTATATTTGTAAACAGCATTAAAAAGGCATCAAGTGGTAGGCTATATTCACTTTATATGAAAGCCAGTAATACTGTTTGCACCAATTTTACCAAATTGAGATTTAAGCACTTTTTCTCAAAAAATGATGAATTTTTAAAAAATTATGACAACTGATATAATTGACTTACCAATAAAGTGAACATACCACTTGATGCCTTTTTTGTGTTCTTTACAAATATAATAATTGCTTCTACTACAAATTCAAAATTATGTACTTTTTAAAAATAACAAATTTTCAATTAAGTACACGTTATCTGTCATTTCTGTCAAAATAATGCTACATTTTCTCAGTGCTACAATTACTTATAGTAAGGTCAGTTTAGGATAGGTTAGTTTTAAAAGTGCTTAAATTTGAATTCAAGGTTGGAGCAATTATTATATTCATAAAGAGCAAAAAAAAAGTCATCAAGTGATATGTTCACTTTATTGGTGAGCCAGTTATATGAAGTGCTATAATTTTGACTTTCAGTAATGAATCCAGGGCCAAAATCATACTCTAGGAAAGTATTGCCAAGCTTCTTTTTTAACCCTCTTCTGATTTCTAAGTCCCAGACATTTGCCTACTTGACCCAGGCTATTGAAATTTTGACAAAACAACATTTTACCTTAGATTTCTTTTTCTCCAGCTTTACTTCTGAAAAGGCAATTCCTGTTATTTGAGTAGGATTTTATGCAATATTAATAGTTTTTTCTCTAAAGTTTAGAAATGTATTTGCAGATCTTTGAAACCTCACAAATTAGGATTGAGTAAAGTTGTGAAGCTGAACACGGTTTTGTTGTAGGCTACCTCATTTAAGCAGAGGATCTATTTATAAAAGGTTATTTTTCAGTTATTTATAAACTGAGAGGATCAGTTTATAAAACAAGGATTTTAAAGTGTAAAGAGCCACTGTCCTATTGAGGATGAAGGAGTAGAAGTGGTTACTTTGTAATACTGTTCCATGACATTCTTCAGTTTGTAGACCCATCCTTAAAAGTTTCATTATCTTAACTCAACCCCTTTCCATTATAGAAAAAAGTAGCTAAACCAGAATGCTACCAAATACTATAATTATTTGAAAGAAATTTACAAAAGAAAGTCAGAGATTTAGAAGTTAGATTTAGATAATCTAAGTTAATATATGGCCAACAGGTCAATTGAAATCATACATTATATTGTGTATGATCCCAACTCAATGTAAAACTCAGTGCCTAAGACAAATTGAAAGGAATTTTTTCCAATTTTAATTTAATTTTTAAAATTTTAATTTAATAAATAATATTAAATTAATTAATTATATTGATATTATATTAATTAATTAATTAACTAATATTAATTAATTAATAATTGAATTAATTTAATTTCAATTATTTTTTCCAATTTTAAGACAAATTGAAAGAGATCTATGAGTACTGATAGATCAACAGCTAAAGTGCAATGGTCACTGGCAACAAGCCATTGACCAAGAGCAAATTCAAGCCTTGATCTCCTTAAATGTACTATAACTAGCTGCTTTTCTAATGTCTTTCTAAGGCTATAGTCAGGCCTGTATTGGATATTGGTGTATATATCACCTCCCCTTCATATAAGAATGATATTAGCCTAATTAGGGGAGTTTAGGGGCTCTAATTTCTTTGTATTAAACATGTCTTAAGTTATTATATATTACAAATATTATAGTTACAATAGATACTACATATGTTGTAGTTGTTATTTCTCCTTCTAAATTTAGGGTAATGTACTGTTTTTTAGATGTAGTGTTCTTATTTACATCTAGTTTTCCAATATACAATGTATTCTAAAGACTACATAGACCTTTTCTTTTTTATTCTGTTCTTTTTTAGTTCAATTTGAAGCACAAGTTTGCTTAAGCAATGCTGTTTTTAGGGTTTGTAGCACTTGTGGAGAAAATGGAAAATGCTGAAATAAAATTTGTCTACAACCAACACAATTTTGCTCAGCAGTGGCACAAAAAAAAAAATCAGTGAAACACTGCCAAAAACTAATTGAAATTGTACTGTCAATTGACTGGTGATTGTTCTATTTTTAGGATCTTTTGCTTCTTTTTTTTTTCAAAAACTAAATTGGTATTAGATCTTTTTGGAATTCCTTCTAAGCAAGTTCTCAGGGTCCAAAATACAGTCAAGAGCAGTCCAGCTCAATAGTAACCAAAACTCTAAAAATGGAATATTAATGCCAATAGATATAGCAAAATAATTGGAATATAGCAAAATAATAATTTCTTATATAGTCTAGAGAAAATAGAATAAATTTTCCCCTTAATTGTCTCATTTAATGGAAAAACAGTTTTGTTTTTATTTCCATAATAAAAAAGATATTTATGCACTATGTTTATGGGTGCTATTTTATAAGTTATGTTTATGAGTTATGATATTATTTATAGGTCATGTTTTGTGAGTGGTTTTTTTGAGTTATGTGCAAAAAAAGCTATGATTTACTGATTTTCATTAGAAGTGTAATTTTTATATTTTTCAGTTTTCTTTCCATACTCCTCTGTGTACATCTTTTGTATGTAAAGAGGGCATAAATATATTAGTATTATTATTTTGGTATTTACAATAGGAAAAATTCTAAAAAGGGTATATGCCTCAAATTGAGACTATTGAGAAGGAAACATAATAAGAATTCATTATTCATAATATGCAGAAAAATTCTAGTGAATGTGTATCAATTTTGCTTCCACTACACTTCACCCCTCCCCCTTAATGTGCATATGTGCAGCCTAAAATTGTAGATTTCCATGCATTTTGCCATGTGTTGCTCTTATTGTAACCCATGTATATTGTAACACCCATGTAACCCATGGGGGTTACGTAGGAGGATCTCCTTGGAGGAATTTATCATGAGGGAAGAGAATTTCCATGAAGGGGATGCAGGATTTTCCAGCATTATTAAAAAAAAAAACAATGAGAAAATAAATAATTTTTTCACCTGGAAGTAATGAGCAGCATTAAAACTTAAAATGAACATAAAATATTTTGTAAAATTTTTTTTGTTCTTTTGGACTTTTCTTAGGTAATGGAAAGGTTAAATGTAGTTCTCTATGTGTGGGCCTTGCTTCTGTTTTTTTTTTTTCAGGAAATTGACAATTATTACATAACAGATTCAAACTGGCTAATTGTGAAAGATTTTTATTTTTATTTGCTATGCTAAACAAAAGCAGAGTAAGAACAAAAAGCCAGTAAAAAGAATAATATGTAAAATTTTAATTTAAAATTTTAAATTAAAATTTTGTTAAAATTTGTGAAATTTTGAGATATCCATTATGTTCAGCTTAATTTCCAAAACAAGTTAATTTCTGTTTGTTTTAAGTTTTAATGCCACTCCTTACTTGCAGTTAAAAACTCCTTACTTGCACTGTCAGAAACCCAAATGTGATGGTTGAAGGAACCCGTATTGTTCATCCCTTAGGTGCTTTTCAAGATCATTTTGTATCCTGTTCAGAATGACATGATACAGTAGTTTACCGGGGATCGAAATCAAGCTTATTCCTTACCAGTTTCATGGGACACTGGCATCACCCTTTTTGAACAGGCACATTAGTATACCGCGCTTCCAATCAACTTGTACCTTTTCCTTTTCTGATATTGTAGCAAAGAAGGCAGTCTAGAATTTTATCAGTGCTGCAACTGAGACCTTTATCACCTCTGCTGATATAGGCTACGGTCTTCTCCTGGCGATTTACCACTCTTCAATACCACTCTGGGCAGCTGCTTGAATCTCCATAGCACTTGGGAGCTCCACACTAATATTTAGGGAGAAGGATGGCATAGCGGAAATGTTGAGTGGCTCATCTGGTCGTGGCCTATTGAGAGTCTTTCAAAGTTGGATGCCTATAACTCATTCACTGGTGCTGGTCTGGTCACGAGTACACCAGATGGGTCTTGGACTGGGCCATTGACAGTATGCTTCTTTCCAACGATGTCATTTGTGATGTGATATAGGGCTCTAGATTCTCCTCTCTTTGCTACTTCCTCAGCAAATTTGGCTTTGTTCGATCACGGTTCAGTGGTCATTCATTGTGCTCTTCTTTATGGCTTTGTCTGCTTTGCGGTAGCATGCGTCTTTCAAGATTAAACGACCTGGTGTTCAGAGAGCCATTGGTCTTTAGGGCGTTTCTTGTACCCCAGTATTTCTGTCGCTGCTGTATGAAAGGAGTTTTTGCGGCTTCCCACAGTTCTTCTTGGTCTGGATTTTCTGGCACGGAAAGTGATTTGAATCTGCTAAAAAGTTCGATCCCGAAGTTTCTTTTTACTGTGCTATGAAGTAGTTTATCCGAGTCAAAAGGTGGGTTTGGATAGGATGCTTTTTTAACATTTTTCTTCAGTTTGACTTTAAATTTGGCAATCATCAGGTTGTGATCTGATCCTACATCAGCTCCTATGTGAACATATGTCCATGAGGCTAGTGCACCATTTGCGACTAACTAGGCAGTGGTCGATCTGATTTCTGGTGATGCAATCTGGGGAGGTCCAGGAATGTTCGTGGATATCATGGTGTTGGAACAAACTCCCACCAATAACTAAGTCGAGAGTGCAAAATCGATTAGAAGCTCACCATTTTTGTTCCGATTACCGAGACCATTGCAACCCATAGACTGGGGGTAATATTCGCGGTCGTCACCAATTTTTGAATTGAAATCACCAACAAAACAATCTATGTCATGTCTAGGTATATCATTGGCAACTGACTGCAGGGTTCTGTAAAATTCTTCCATTAAATCATCGCTTGCTTCATTTTTGGGTGCGTAACAGACCACCACAGACAGTCTTGCATGCTGGCTGGAAAACCTAGTGGTAAGAATTTTGGATGAAACTGGCTGCCATTTTAAAAGGAATAGACTGGTTTTTCTCTTCATCTCAGGGCAACTCAGTGTTCTATCCTTGACTCTGGTCCACTGAATATCATGCTGTGTCCACTTGGCAACGTTTCAAGGCCTGAACCAGGCCATTGTACCTCGGACAGAGCAAGGATGTCTAGATCGTGCTGGCTCATTTCTTTCAAAACTCGTTCTGTCTTGGACAACTGGGACATTGTTTGAGCGTTCCAGAATCCAAATTTGAATCCACTGTATAATCCACTTTACAATTGAATCCACTAATACACTGTACAATTGAGGCACATGGATCGTGTTTGAGCATATTTACTTTGCTAAATTGATTTTAAAGATTTTGATATAAAACAGCCCTTCAAATCTGTCCCAGATTTGAAGAGAAAAAATCATATTACGGCTTATAATCCTACTCATTTGCCTGACTCAGCTGCTTTTCCTATAATCTAGGATTTTACCAATGCTGCTCCTATCCCTACTACTGACAATTTGCTGAAGCACCAAACCGTTAGAGCTGCGCAAGCTTGTCCTCCACCCCAATCTATTCAAAATCCCCACTTTTAGCCCACTTCACATGATACCTTTTGGTGTAGGGCCAAAAATGGAATTGGTGTCAATCATTTCTGTAAGTCTTCAATTAGCTTGTAATATTCATCTTTCTTCATGCTTCCCCTTTGTTAGAATTCCTAAGGAGCAACACAAGAGAATATTGAGAATCTAGGACCATATACTCCCTATAGGATATTCTCCCACTTCAGATGAAGTTACTGTTTCCTTAGATGGCTGACCAAAAGGAACTAGTAAAGTACCTTTTGGTGGAAATCAGATAGAAAAAAAGAATATATCAACAAACGGTAATTATTCTGTATATGAAGGGGGTCGCCCCCTCTTCAATGCCCTTCGCTTCTCGCTAAGTTAATCAGCGCTTTTGAAAAAGGTTGTGATTCTAATTAAACGACCTTTGCGTTTCATGAGTCATTATTAAAGGATTGGGACAAAATGCTGAACTTTAGTGTAAAGAGCGGGGAATAGTTTATTTTGTTTTAAGTTTCAATGTTGCTCCTTACTTTCAGTAGAAAAACAAATTGTTTTTTATTCCCAATTAAGCTTTCAAAACTTTACAAAAGTAGCCAAAAATTTTATAAAAATAGTTGAAACTCCGATTGATTTACGGCACGCTGCCGATAATTTTTCGGCTCCGCCCTGCCAAAAAAAAAAAATCGCCGACGCCGTGCGTAATTGTTGTTGTTGTTCTTTGGGGTTTGACCAATAGAGCATATGCGTTCGTATCACTCAGTTGTTCTGTGCCTTCTATAATCACTAGCTTGCTTGGGTGTAACTTCAGTCAGTATTTACTGAACCAGAACAGTATCACTTAACTTGCTAATGGAGGGGGGTTATTTGCCTGCAGCAACTGCCTGCAGTGCCTAATTGTGTCCGTCACTGCGGAATTTTACTTCAGCACTACCTTCGGGTCTAGTTTTTTGGTGTTGCTTCTGAAGGATTTTCTTGTATAAGAGCTGCATGTGAGGTGTAATTTTGACATATTTTGCAAAGGCAATAGTAACATAAATTTTGTTGTTCTTTTGGAATTTTCTTAGGTAATGGAGAGGTTAAATGTAGTTCTCTATGTGTGGGCCTTGCTTCTGTTCTTTTCAGGAAATTGACAATATTACATGACAGATTCAAACTGGCTAATTATAAAAGATTTGAATTTTTATTTGCTATGCTAAATGAAAGCAGAATAATAAGAAAAAAAGACAGTAAAAAGAGTAATATGTAACATAGTATGGGCAAGAAAATACTTTCAATCATTGTGGGGAGCCTCTGTAAGTTTTGCAGCAATATCAGAGATTCTACAAACAAATCTTAGTTTCCAATTTCTTAGTAACTGAGCAGCCAGATGAAAATGGGAAGAATTAATATCCCCCTATACTCTTTTTCTCTCTCTCTCTGTCTCTCTCTCTCTCCTCTCTTCTCTTCTGTCTCTATTTTATAGTCCTCGTTTGCTATTAAAATGACATTTTTTTTTCAAATGTTAAAGAAAAAAATTGTTATTCCAAAATAGTTGTTGCTTACATTATTCACTTCATATGATGTTTGAATTATAGATGGCCAAACTTTGATATTATTTGCCTGTTTTTTTTTTTTTAACATAAATGTATGTACAATTTAATCTTAAATAGTTGTGCCTCATTTATTGTCTGGAAATTTATTTACGAAAACAGAACAGTGCATCAGCTGTTAATGTTTGTTTCAAATTTTATTTGAAACTAAAATGAATGAGATTGATTTTTTCGGTCAGGTTAAGAGGACCCAGCTCCAAATGGGTACCTGAAATAATCAGGAGAATGTATACAAAAAGAGTGTTCAAAAGCACAGGGTGGCCGGCGTGGCAGGTGGCCGGAGTGTTAAAAAGCACAGGGTGGTACTCTTCTCTTCCAATTTATGGCTGAAGAGGCACAGAATCGAAAATCAGCACTGTAAAGTTTGATCATTCTTTGCCTTTTTTATCAATGCATATGAAGCAACTCCAGAGTTTGTTCAACCAGAAGTTTACAACAAAAACACTTAAACGTAGTCGTTCCCATAAGGCTCCCTGGCCAAAGAGAGAGAAATAAGTCAAAAGAAATTGACTGAGAAAATTTTCAAAGACACTGCCTTAACACCTTCAGGAATCTCATCACAAGAAACAACAAATATTTAAAAGAAATACACTAAAAAAAAAAATTTACAAAAAAGTAATAAATGATCTATCATTCTAGGCCAAGCTCAGCGTTTTCCAACGATTTCGTACATCTCCCAAGAAAAGATTCAAGACATAGGTGGCGTTGTCGAATTAGAGTGCTCAGTCCAATATGTCAGGGATTTTCCAGTTCTTTGGGTGAAAGTCGACTCAGTAGACCAATCCAGGACAACGTCAATTTCTACAGGATCAACTCTTATTGTTAAAGATTCACGCTTTTCTCTTCGTTATGATCAAGCGAGCTCTACGTACACTTTACAGGTATATATTTCATTCAGACAGCTTTATAAATTGCTTTGTCTTAAAAAAAGATCAAATAAAATACAAAAGTTAGTGTTTATATTTTTGTTTCAAATACAAATTAGCTCAGCTAATTACAAGATAGCACAATACAAGATAGCACAAATTAATATTCAGTAGGCTTGCCAGAGGATTAAGCTTTGATTGGTGAAAAGAAAGATAGTTTTGTATTATCTTTTGCAATATAACTAATTTCATTTTATTCGCTGTAGAAAGTAAAATCGTCAGGGTATTGGACGTCTGGGTAGTTTTTACGTCATTCATGTGAGTTTTTTTTTCAAAATCAAGACCCTAGCGAATTTTCCGAAAACTCGGACCTATCTAGGTTGTTTTTTTGTTTGTTTGTTTTTTTTTTCATTCTGGGAATAATAATTGTATATATGTATATTTTTCTCCCTTTATACAAAATGTGTCGACGAACAAATTACGTTTTGGAACTCCTACTTATGCTCAAGGCTATCAACTTTCAGGAGTCTAAATTTAGTCAGCAGACGATTTACGAAAAATTATATGAGGGTTGGGAGGAGGGAAATGAATTTTCTCAAAGTCGTTCCTTGTCTAGATTGCTTTTTCACTCCCGAAAATGATGGTGGGCCAATTTCCACAAAGAAATTATAGAGCCGTTTTTGAGAAAAAACTTACAAATACACAGTTATTGCCTGCTTATATATATATATATATATATATATATATATATATATATATATATATATATATATATATATATATATATGTAGGCAAATTAAAAAAAAAGAAGAAAAGGAACGAGGATAAAAAAAAATTGGCAAAACATAAGCTAAAACATCTGGTTTCAAACAGTGTAAGAAGATTTAGCTTCCCTATGAATGTTTAGTTGTCTTGGGAATCAGCGCATTGTTGCCATGTTTGACTTGGCAACACTGACAAAATGTAGTTTGTTAAATTCTGAAACAAACAAAGGAAAATTCTCAGAAAATTGTTATTTGCAAATTTCTTTTGTATTACCTTTTTTGCAAATAAAAGCATATATTATTGTAATTTCAAAGTGATACAACAAGGGAACATTGCGGAAAAGGCGAAAGCGTGATAAATGAGATTTATTTTTTGGGAAGGAGCACCTATTTTTGGGGAAAACATGGATTATGCCAACACAGTAGAAAACTTGGTATCGTTCCATGACAAAAAAGAGGATTACGACTGGATCAAACAGTGCAAATCAAAAGGGTGCATGACTGTAAAATTTGAAAACTCCTACTCTGTATAGTAAGTTTCAATGGTGCAATGTACCATTATTTCGGTAGAAAACAACTATTTTTGCTAGATGGTTTTTTATAGAAACGGGTGAAAAGAAAAATAAAACTAAAAGTGAAATAATAGATTTTAGACCAATTATTTTTTTTCAGAGCAATGCTACCAAAAACTTGTCTTTTTTTTTTTTTTTTTTTTTTTTTTTTTTTTTTTTTTTTTTTTTTTTTTACTCCATTTAACTTTAATTTACCTACCGTCAATGTTTTTGATTGTGACATTTTGCTTTATCTGTTTACCGAATTGTATTTTGATATTTAATTTGCCTTTTTATGATTGAAATATACACCCGAAACATACGCAAAAACGAAATTTTCCGTAAGTTCACGTTGGGACAGGCTAAAACAGAAGATTTTGGCGGGAAAGACAAAGTATTCGGCGATCATTATCTAAAGCTCTGATACAAACTACCAAATAGGACATAGAAACAAAAATTGGGCCTCATTTGGACCAAACAACCAATCCCAACGTGAACTTACGGAAAGGACTGTAGCAAGTTTGACCTGTGCTATACATGCAAACCACTTTCTTGTACTGCCATCTAATTTATGAAATGATAATAAACTTTCAAACTCTTAGACACAGGGTCCAGCACAAAAGACTACTAGGCTATTATTCTCTTTCAGGAACGGATTCCGTATGCCTAGCAAAACATTTATTTTGACTCTAGTTAGGCAGTAAGTTAGGCTAGTTATTTTGCAGCTTGTTCAAATGAAACGTGCAAAAATTACCGACGCAAATGATTTGAAGAGCAATCGGGGCTCAGGACCTCTCTAAAACATACAAATTCTTAGCAGAAAAATAGGTACGTTGCATCTTGTTGGAAGTTGAATCACAGTGGACTTTTTGATCTGTGTGATTGGTACACAAAATCAGCCCGTGGCCTCTTCTAAATCCCCTTCCCCGCCATATTTTCGCTGAGTGTCACCTGTAGTTAAGGATTTCATCTTCAGAAGCAAGGGATTTCACATTTGTGCTAATTATTATATTTTTTATTCATTTGTCGTCTTTGTCAAGCGTCAAGGCAAGAAGGTTTAATTTCAGATATAAGTTGTCACCACATACATATCTCATCTGTGTGCAGAGGGTATCTACTAACTTATTTCCTACAATGCATAAGTTGGGTACCAACACGTACTCATAGTCTTTGCTGCCAAGAAAAGTGTTCGATATTTCAAAGTGATTCGTAGAGACAGCAACCGAAGCGAAAATCGGTTTAAGTTATAAATTGTGACGATGCAGTTGATGAGGCATTGGTTGTTGATCAAAGCTTCTCCTGTTCAATCACGCCTGTCACAAGGAATTCTTGATGTAATAAATTGTACTAAATAATTTTGTCTCCTACATTTTCTGCTAGAAGCCTCGATATTAAGTAATCATAGATTTCTGGAAATTTTTTCTCTTTTTGAAAACCTTCTCTTTTATTTGACTTCAGATTGAAATCTAAGGTAATAGCAAGAAAAATTTAGAATATCCTGTGTTTTTCAAATATTTTTTTATATATTCCAAAAAAAAAATCATGAAGTTGTTGACATCCAAAAATAAAGCTAAATAGGAAAAGCAAACCATAAAACATTAAATCCGCTTAATTGCATGGTATAAATATGTTTAAATACTTCGAAATATTGTGCATTAATAAACTAAGAGAAAAATTACCATTAAAATGCCCGTCTTGTCTTTTTCTTGTCTGTGCAGGTAGACCAGCGAATTTAGTATTTTAGGCTACATAAAAAGACTGTCGTAATAGGGGAAGCTGTATTGCTAAACGGTAATTTCTTGCCCTAATTCTCCCCTTGATATCTTCAGTCCTAGCAAAAAAGAAAAAAATATTTCAAATAAAACACTTCAATTTGTTTTGAAAAAAATGAGGAGTTCTTTAAAAAAAATTGTTCAATTTTAAATGTTTTTGTTTGAATACAAATATGTATATATCTATACGATATTAAAAAACACCGCACAGACCTAGTAGAATCCTGAAGCGCTGCAAATCAAACAAAAGGAAAACGAAATTCACCTTAACTAACTTATCAAAGAAAAAGGATTGGTAGAAAGAAAAAAAATTGGCGTAATTCTTTAGAATGTTGTGTTTAACAGACAAGTACCGTACCCAAAATTTTTATCTGATTGCATTCATATCATTTGTGTTTATAGTTCTATTATTTTTTATGTTTATTTTATTATCTGCTTTTATTATTAAGTATATTTTATATCTTCTATTTCTAATATTTCTTTATAACTTTCAGATAATTTTCAGAAACCTTTAAAACAAACGTTTATCAGAACTGCTTTACGTGCCTAAACTACTATGCAAGTAAATTTTATTTACATATTTAATATAAAAGGGGGATCCGCAAAAATTAAGATCCAATTTGGCCCAGCACTTTGTCAATCCGGGCCTGAATACAATAAATAAAATCTCGATGAATGAACCAGTAATCAATGGTCTTTAGACAGTTGTTTGGGAAAGAATGGCAAAGGGGTGATAGGATACCGTTATTTCGCAAAACAATATATGCAAAAGCCATCTTAATTGAAAAGTGTTTGGCCATTTTTCTAGATGCTGGGCAGTTATTCAAGAATGGACGGACCCACACGCAAATACGCGTTTTTTTGTTTATATATATATATATATATATATATATATATATATATATATATATATATATATATATATATATATATATATATATATCAATATTAGTGAACAGTTGTTTCATTTATTTCTTCTACTGATCAAATTTTTCAACTTATGTTACTTCACTTTTTTTTATTTTCTACTATTTTGTGTAACCATTCTAGAATACTGGTTGGAGCCATTGGAACGGGGAGGGGGAAGAGTCAAAGTGATAAAGTAGCTCATTGAGACCACTACCTTTAAAAAATTTTCCAGGGGTGGCATTTTGGCTGATCTTAGGGATCTCTACCCCTTGTGCTATGTACCGTGAAATATCTCCCTTATTTTTTCTCAGGAATGAAGGTCTGAATTTTGATACAATATTCAGTTGGTGATTTTTTCTAGATAAAAGACATTCAAGAAAATGACGCAGGGAAATACCAATGTCAGGTGATATTGACTATAGCTGAGAAAATTAAAGCAGATGTCATGGTGTCAGTTCGAATTCCTCCTATTATTTTCGATAATTCGACTAGATCAGTTGTTGTTAGTGAAGGCCAATCTATAAAATTAGAATGCTATGCTGGTGGATATCCCCCTCCAAGAGTGTCATGGAGAAGAGAAAACAATGCCCTCCTACCAACTGGTGGATCCCTCTACCGGTAAGATTTGATTTCTTAAATGGTAAGTTGTTGTGGGCTTAATTTTATCTTAATTTACCACCACGCATTTTTGTTTTTATTATCATTATTGTTATTATTATAGTCATATGTACATTTTGTCCCATGATTTAAAATAGAGGTGCTATAATGTAACTAAGGTAGTATAGGATTTCAGGTTGGTGGGTGGTGTGTGAGTTGATGAGCTTTCTGCTTGCATGTGGTGTGCTTGAAAAAAGAAAGAAGAAAGAAAAAAAAATGAAGAATGTATATGTTTTGCCAAAAGTAAGATACAACCTTTTGATAACAAGGAGATGATTTGGTCCTTTATCCACTGTAAGTAAACGATATATTTTGGGATGGACTTTGGGATTGTTATTTTTATATCGAGAAGCGGTTTTAAATTGGTTTCTCAAAATCCTATTTTACTTTCTGTTTACTGAAAAAAGACCACAAAGCAATTTTTTGCAAATATAACTCTTATCTGTTTTATTTGTAAGACAAAATCATCTTATGCGGATGATAAATGAAAGAGCTGGCCAATTCGTAGCTAAATTGCTCTAATTTGCAACATGCTTTGCAAATGTTGTGCGATTCTAGGAAAAAGTGAGAAACTTAAAGAAAAAAGCATATTTTATGGAAAATATTAGAAACAACTTAATATATTAGAAAACTTAAAAAACTTAGTTTACAATTCTTATGCTTCCGGAGGAAACTTGTTAGTCAGTATGTTTGAATTGACAATCAAGAGTCGTTCAGTGGGCAGCTTAAAACAAAAATACGATTATTCAGTGGCGTCAATGCAGTAAACACTTGGGGGAGGGAGGTCAAGATGTATTTTTCAAAATCTATTGAAGGTAGTTATACTGTTTTTCAATGAAAACACCACCAAAAAGGACTGTTTTTTCAAATGAAGGGGGTAGGAAACAAATCTAGGGAAGAGATCAACGCTTTGATTGATTTTCGAGGTCGGACTGGGAGCCCCTCTCCTCCGCCTCTCCTATTTTGCTGCATTCACTTTATGATACACGATTTTTCGATTAACTAGTTTTTCGAATAACCAATAGAACGATTTTTGTACATGAATTCTTTCAAATTCCACCTTGTAATATTTCTCCTGAAAAGTTCATCCCTGGAAACTTCCCTCCCAATGAAAAATTCTCCCTCTTAGGAAATCCATCCTCAGAAAATCCCTCCCCTGTTAAATGTCGATATGCTTCCCTGTAACAAATACTATGTGTAAAAAAAGGCTTTGTCGAGTATTTTGGTTTCTGGTTGTTCAATGCTTTACTTGGTGTAACTCTCAAGGCTTCAATATGTCATCTTGCTTGGATAATTTAGATAATTCTCTGATTTTGGAAGGAAATCTACGCTTGTTTGCCTACACAGATGAGAGGGAAAACTCTCCCTCCTTTTGAAATTGTTCGGAAATCCTTCCCCCCTCTCCCCTTGAAAAACTCGAAGATTAATGACGGTAATGTTTGTGGATCAACAATATTAATGTATTTGGATAGTATTGATCTATTGAGATGATACCTATGTGTACAATTTATTTATATGCATTATGCAATGTCTTTTACATGCATTTTAATCTATTTTTACAAGTTTGGTGGATATTGAGGGAGGGAGGGGGTCCAACTTCAAAAACTGAATCCCCTCCCTTGAATACATCCTTAGGATCTGCTAGCTTTTGGAAATTTTAATATGCATATTAAGCTTGCTTCTAATTTTTAATTTTTTATTATTTTATTTTTCATATAACCATTTAGCTTTATTCCCAGAAATGATGTTGAATTACCAATGATATAAGACATATATTAAGTGGGCGCAAGACTGACCATTAAACCAAACTTTGGAGGTCAGTCAAACAGTAAATATAATAGTCATGTATTGTCGGAGATTGATACAACATTATTTAGACTACGAATATTATTGAAGAAAATTCTAGTCAATATAAAATTAGAATAAAGTTAATTTATCCAGTGAGAGGGGCGGTAGATGTTTGAAATTTTGAGTCTTCTGATAGTAGAAAACCTGAAAGCTACGATTCATAAGAAGGAAACTCACTTTTAGAAATATTGCAACTCAAACTTGCCAGGATTGATGTTCGTTCAATGTGTATCAGACATTGGGCAAGGCATATTCTGAGATAGGCACTAAAATCGTTAGCTAAGACCTGTTAAATAAACTGTGTTTGATTTGTTAAAAATGTTTGAAGTGTTCCATTATAGTGGATATCAGAGGCTATAGTACAGAGGAATTTGTGAATCTTGGAGTGGTTATTCAGTATTAAATAAAGTATTGTTTGAGGAGCGATTATGTTGCCAAATTTTGATAATTTATTCGTTTTAGGGGTAACATACTGTCAATTGCCTCTGTAAAGAAAGAAGATCGTGGGACATATTACTGTATTGCTGAGAACAACGTAGGGAAAGGCAAGCGGCGCAACATTGCTGTTGAAATTGAGTTTTCGCCTGTTATTACTGTACCAAAACCACGGCTTGGACAAGCGCTGCAGTATGATATGGATTTAGAGTGTCATGTAGAAGCATATCCACCCCCTGCAATTACCTGGTACAAGGACGAACAGCAACTGTCAAATAACCAACATTACGCGTAAGTCTCTCTTCTCGCATGTAAAGTCTGTTTACAAATACTTTACAAACTTTGAGAGTCACTCTATAAAATTGTAAAGCTGTCTCTTGCATGTAAAGTCTCTTTTAGATACTTAGAGAGTCTCTGTGTAAGCATGTATTTCTTGCATTTAAAATATCTTTTTAGGGGCTTTAAGAGGCTTTAGAGACTTAGAAAGTCTCTTTTTTGCTTTAAAAATCCTTTTAGAGACTTACATAGTCTGTCTGTAAGCTTGTTTCTTTTATGCATATAGTCTCTTTTTAGAGACTTCAATTGGTTTACACAGACTTAGAGAGTCTTTCTGTAGGTGTATCTCCTTTTTTCGAATATAAAGTGCCCTTTTAGAAACATTATTTGACTTCAGAGACATAGATTCTCTTTACAAGTTTGTCTTTTTTTTTCATGTTTTGCATAGTATGCATCGTGCAGTTTAGTGCCACCTATGGTTTCACTATGCAACAATTTAGATGGCTGTTTGCCATTTTGTTTTGTGCTTGACGTGGCTATTTTTTCAAAAGATTAAAATTGGCTACTGATGTTCATCTTCCTTATGTTCTAAGTATGGTTGTTTTAAAATCCGTCTATTTAATAGCTTATTCGCCTTTATTCTCTTTCTTCCTTCAAAGAGTTACAGCTCTATAGTTATCTCCGACTATACATTTTCCCATGTGATGAATTAGTATGTCATACTATGGTGACACGCTTATTGATATGGTATGTTAACAAGTTGTCGTCTTGAAATTAATCTATCTTATGTTCTAACTCTCATTTATTTAAGATCAATATTAGCTTGTTCGTTTTTCCTTTTTTTATACATTTCGCAGCTTCCTTCCGTTGAACTTCAGCAGCAGAATTTCTTGTGTTGGTTGGTTTAATATTTCTTCTTTTTTTTTTTTTCTTATGTCACGTTTTTACAAAAAAGAAAAAAAAGCACAGACGTTGAACACTAGTTTACCTAAAACTTGAAATAAAACTTATAATTTATCCTCTCCTCCCTTCCAGATTGACGCCACTGAATATGTCACATAGTTTCCTATAGGAACTGCATTACAGTTTTACATATGCTGGTCTTTTCTTTTTCTTTTTATATCAGTAGAAGTGTAACGATTAGAAGTGTAGAAGTGTACATTTAAATACAGAAATTACACTAAAGAGAATAATTTATTTTTTTTAATCCTTTCAAGAATTAGAGGTGAAATTATAAATCAGCGATGCTTTATATTGTCAATGCACCTTCATCTTTCCATTTCCGCTATTGTGTGGAGGTGGTCTCTTTCAGTGGTTAACAAATTTATCAATAATATAAATAGAACTAATAAATAATATACAGTTCAACCTGCCCTTTAGCAGAATTTTAAGGGACCTTGACCAATTTCCCCAGTCCTTAGGTAATCCTTATAAAGCATATTAAACCAATCAACCCCATATATGAACACGTATATAAATGTATATACGAGCTAAATGCAAAAGTGCAGTATTTGCATTTTTCGAAAAATATTGTGTTATTGTTTAGTGTTTCGTTTCATTTCGGAATTGTATTTAAGTGCAGTCTTTTCGTAAGCCTTATTATTTTTCAATTATTTTGATGGTTCTATAATCCTAGTTCTGTAATTTGTGAAGCTTCTAGTTACTCTAGACATTACCCCCGACTAATATAGATATCACCCCCGACTAATATAGACATTACCCCCGACTAATATAGACATTACCCTGGACTAAAATGGACATAGCCCCCCACTAATATAGACATTACCTCCGACTACTATAGACATTACCCTGACTAATATATACATTACCCCCGACTAATATAGACATTACCCACGACTAATATAGACATTATCCCCGACTAATATAGACATTACCCCCAACTAATATAGACATTACCCCCTTACTAATATAATTGAAGAATAAATTGAAAATAATAACAATATAATTGAAAATAATAATAATATAATTGAAAATAATGTAATTGAAGAACTCGATTATTTCTTCAATTAATTGACCCGTCTCTTTTCTTCAATGAGAAATAGAAGGTAAAGTAGATGGAGAACGCCTTCAGAAGCAGTTATTGCTAGCGGTTCTTCGCCTTTGTCTTCATTATCATCGTCATATATCATTATATCGTCTTCCTAAGGTATATCATGTGGGGTAGGAATATCGGATTCTTAACACCATGACGTAATCTTCAAATTCGACAAATTTTGAATTGCTTGTGGACGTTGATGTACTAGATGCTGCTGGGATCATTGAACCACCTGATATGATACTGATCAAACAGTTCGTGGTAACAAACTGTAGTAAGGAGCGACCCGGCTCAATAGTAACCGAAACTCTAAAAAACGGAATTTTTATAACAAAAGTTACATCAAAAGAATTGCATTTTGATGCTGATTTTAAATACATAAGTTTTGTTAAGTTTAGACTTACCCATCAAAAGTTACGAGCCTGAGAAAATTTGCCTTATGTTAGAAAATAGGGGGAAATATTCCTTAGAAGTCATTGCATCTTAACGAAAGTCACACCATCAGATTCAGCGTATTAGAGAACCATACAGTAGAAGTTTCAAGCATCTATCTACAAAAATGTGGAATTTTGCATTTTTTGCCACAAGATAGATCACGAATGCGTGTTTATTTGTTTGTTTTGTTTGTTTTTTGTCCTTTTTTCCCAGGGATGATCGTATTGACCCATTGATCCTAGAATGTCGTGTGAGGGCTCATTCTAACGGAAATGAAAAGTTCTAGTGTCCTTTTTTAAGTGACCAAAAAAATTGGACGGCACCTAGGCCCCCTTTTACGCTCATTTTTTCCCAAAGTCACTGGATCAAAATTTTGAGATAGCCATTTATTCAGCATAGTCGCAAAACCTAATAACTATGTCTTTGGGGACGACTTGCTCCTCCACAGTCTCCGTGGGAGGGGCTGCAAGTTACAAACTTTGACCAGTGTTTACACATAGTAATGGTTACTGGGAAGTGTACAGACGCTTTCAGGGGATTTTTTGGTTGGGGGGAGGGGGTTATGCGATGGGATCTTTCCATGGAGGAATTTGTTATGGAGGAAGAAAATTTCCATGGAGGGGGTGCAGGATTGTTTAGCATTTTTTTAAAGAACAATGAAAAAATAAATATGAAAAAGTTTTTTCAACTGAGAGTAAGGAGCAGCATTAAAACTTAACTCGAACAGAAATTATTGCGCATATGAGGGGTTTACCTCCTCTTAATACCTCGCTCTTTACGCTAGAGTAACTTTATTAATTTCAACTATTTATTCTACGGCCTTTGTGATTCAGGGGTCATTCTTAAGGAATTGGGACAAAATTCAAGCGAGGTATTGACGAGGTGGTGAACCCCCTCATATACATATTAAAACAGACGAATCTAGAAGTTCGTTGCGTAAGCTAATTCGTAAGTTACGTATATTTTTACTAATAAAAACGTTCGGAAAAATTAAAAGTTCTAGTTGCTTTTTTAAATAACCAAAAAATTGGAGGGTAACTATGCCTACTCCCCCGCTCTTTTTTTCTCAAAATCGTCCGATCAAAACTATGAGAATGCCATTTAGCCATAAAAATAAATTAATATGCAAATTTCGTCTTAATTATTCATGTGCCGAGAGCCAAAATCAAAACATGCCTTAATTTAAAAACGTTCAGAAATTAAATAAAACTAGACCTACGTTGCCTGGGCAACGTGAAGTGTTGTGGCAACCTTTGTTCGGCTTTGCCGATTAAAGTGTTGCGAGAGCAACACTTTGGTTTTGTTTCTTCGCTATCGGTTAAATGCTGAAGTTGTCAAAATTATCAAAGCTTTCAAAACGGCATATTCAAAGAAGAACACAATCAGTAATCACATGATCAAATTCTTCAGCGTTGAAAAAACAACAGCAAAAGAATATCGGAAAAAGGGACTAAATTGAGTTTGCAGCCAGTTGAACTTTATCCTTTTCAATCGTAGACATCGTGACGGATGGAAACTTGGAAAATTATCTTATATAATCAAGTTGGTATTATAAAGCTATCCGTAACTTTTCAGGATCAAATACCATAGATGTGCACCAATTTGCACAAATTTGTAGCCCCTCATGAACCTCCTCTAGCAACCCATTCTTGCTTACAAGTCCCTCTTCCGTGAGAGACAAAGAATAACACAATCAGTAATCAGATGATCAAAGGCTATTCCTCAGGGTTGAAAAAAAAAAAAAATATTGGAAGAAGGGACTAAATTGACTTTGCAGCCAGTTGAACTTTATCCTTTGCACACCATAGGCTCTGGCTCGAGGACAAGCAAAAACCATCCTTTTTGGCCCCAGGCAAGAGTCGTACGGAGCTTTCCAAAATATAATGTCATATTCATCAATCCGGCCCGAGGTCCACACTAACAGCCGATTATTACTTACTAGGCCCCTAAATGTCACTTTGCAGCCGGTTGAACTTTATCCTTTTCAATCGTAGACATCGTGACGGATGGAAACTTGGAACATTATCTTATGTAATCTAGTTGGTATTATAAAGCTATCTGTAACTTTTCAGGATCAAAATACCATCAGGGACCCATAAATTTCCTGTAATGACTCGCCATCCAGGATCGCTTATTATTGGATGGCGAGTCATTACAGGAAATTTATGGGTCCCTGATTCCATAGATGTGTACCAATTTGCACAAATTTGTAGCCCCTCGTGAGCCTCCTCTAGCAACCGATTCTTACTTACAAGTCCCTCTCCCGGGATATACATCCAAGTTCACCGGAAACAAATAATGGGTACACCAACTAGCAAAAGTTCCAAACCCCTTGTCGCTGAAGTCTTTGTAGCCTAACAGCCGATTATTACTTACAACTCCCCTACATGTCTTACAATCGGGAACCAAGTTGTTCTTACCATCAATTACACCAGAAACAGATAATAGGTACACCAATCAGCAAAAGTTGCAAACCCCTCATTGCCAAAGATGATTATAAGCTAATAATCGACTGTTGCTTGGAAGTCCCCTACATATCTCACAATTGGTATCGGCCTATTTTTGGTTCAAGTGTGTACCTTACCACTGAAGTTGTCAACCCCTTGAAACTTTCAAACTGGTGTATGTCATGAAGGAATTTTTGTAACAAAAAATGGATGACACATACTTTGATCAGCTCATCAAGGTCTATCGATTGTCATTGAAAAAAAAATTCTATCTGTCTTAGTTCAAAAGTTGACTTTTTTGCCGGAGGCCAACTTTCTAACACCACCACTTAGAAAGGAGCAAAGGATAAGCTCTAATTTCTTTAGCAATGAGAGAACTTTTAAAGTTTAAGAGGTATATCTGATACCATTTCTCTATTGCAATCCCAAGTTGAAAAAAAAGAATGGTAAAGTCAGCTGAAATCACGAACAGAAATGGCTAGAAACAATAGATGGCAGCACTTTCGGACCCGTGGGAAAATCGCACTTTTTTGTTTCTGTAAATTTTTCTATTTATCACTCAAAGAAGATATATTGGCTGTGGGGCCGGGGAACTACCGCATATATTTAACACTTATAGATTTTAGTCCATCTTCAATTTGAAACTGGTGCCTGCCTGCTTGCCTGCTAGAACGGAGCTTTCCACTCGAAAGCAGAAACATGGTTTGATGAAACGAAAGCTTGGCTGCACAACTTCAGATACTCCTCTCTGACATAGGCTATATAACTCCACTTCAATTCGCACACCATAGGCTCTGGCTCGAGGACAAGCAAAAACCATTCTTTTTGGCCCCAGGCAAGAGTTCTACGGAGCTTTCCAAAATGTAATGTCATATTCATCAATCCGGCCTGAGGTCCACACTTTCCGTAAAAACCGCACAGGTTAGACCCTTACCAGTTTCCAGGAATAACCTGAGATCGGCGGCATAGGAAAAAAAAACAACAAAAAAAACCGGGACAAAACCAAAGTGTTGCTCTCGCAACACAAAAAAACAATTTTTTTAACTGAAAGTAAGGAGCGATATTAAAACTTAAAACGAACAGAAATTACTCCATATATAAAAGGGCTGTTCCCTCCTCAACGCCCCGCTCTTTACGCTAACGTTTTTTACTGTTTTAAAAAGTAGGGTTGAGAGAAAGAGTCACACTTTAGCGTAAAGAGCGGGGCATTGAGGAGGGAACAGCCCTTTTTATATACGGAGTAATTTCTGTTCGTTTTAAGTTTTAATATCGCTCCTTACTTTCAGTTAAAAAAAACTTGTTTTTTTTTATGTAATAATGATAATGACAGGAAAAGACTGCACTAATCTTTTTGGTCAGTTAAAAAGAGCATTAGAACTCCTGAAGAATAAAAAAAAAACACGCATCCGTGATCTTTCTTCTGACAAAAAAAAAAGATGAAATTTCAAATTTTGGAGATAGCATGAAACCTCTACTGTAGGGTTTTGTGAATGACAGTAAATAGTACTCTGGCTGGGCCAGAAGCAAGAAGTAAATTGCACGAATTGTAAGAAACAATAGGGGAACTTTCATCTTGAGAACATAATGAGAGGGAGCAGACGGAATCAAATCTGCGATTAATGTGCCTTTTAAATCGCATCATCAGTGCTTCCACTATTTCAGAAAGAAAAATGGATTCTTTAAGATCACCCCAAAAATTAACCTTAAAAAAAAATCAACAATTCGTATTTCTAGTTAACATTTGTATATTTGTGGGCTTGAATTTTTGGAGTAATAACGGAAAACCTGTTTTGTTTTTGTTGTTTTTTTTTGGGGGGGGGGCTGTAAATCAATCGAATCATCTATTTAAAAAAACTTGATTCAAGGTAATTTTTAACGTTGTCTTAAATTAACGATTTTTACTCTGTGTTGACGTTCGTGTATTGACGGAGGTGGAATTTTGGGGAGGTATCGGAGGACCTGTTTTTTTATGAAGCTCAAATTCAATAGAATAAAAACCTATGTTAAGAGGAAGAGAGTTCGCTAACAAGCCAAGTAGATCCACTTACGAAACGCATGCCTTTATGTTTAAATCTATCTTGTCAGATTTTAAGCCCAAATCCCGTCATTTGGTTTGATCGCCGGTCAATGAGTATTTAGATCTTCAACTGTAGTTAACTACAGTTGAAGTTACAGTTATGTCAAGTACTTTAACCTCCGCCATCTTTAGCTAGACAGTGTTACTCTGAACAATCGCCTTGGATTTCTTGTTTATTTATTTATTTTTTTTTAAGTTACGAAATGAAATTTCAAGAATAATCAATAATGCAGGGTTCATTCTTCTTGTGGTTGAAAGACTCGAAGACTGGACGAAACTCAAATGTAAAAGGTAATGAAATAATGGGACAAAAAAAGGATAAAGAGTAATGAGGTTCCATAAAAAGGATAATTTTTTATTTTAAGAAATTTTGATTTGATTTTAGCCGTTGAATTTGGATTAGGATTTAAACTTACAGGTGTTTACTATGATACTTCCATGAAAATATTGCTGTAATGTAATTAAGTTGTTTCTGAGAGACTCAATTCTATCTGGAATTCTTGATTCGAAATTGATAAGTTCAGCAGACTTCTGAATAGTAGAGGTTTAAGTTTAAGGTATAAGGTATAAGTTTTAGGTATAAGTTAAGTATATAAGGTATAAGTTAAGGTATAAGTTCAGCAGACTTCTGAATAGTAGAGGACACATACTCGTGTGTCCTAGCAAGCAGATAAAAATATTTTCATATCCCAATCTTGATAATTCGAAGAGGCATTCAGTCTGTGTTTATAATTTCATCGGGAACCACCTATTGTAAATAAGGCAGATGCTTTTTTCCTCATTCTCATCTTCTTAACTTTAAAGGAATAGTTTGGGGTAGAAAAATTATTGTCTCGCCACACAACCAGATCTGTTAAAACGGTTGTACACAGCCAATTTTTTAGGAGTAAAATATATTTTTAAAGGAGATGATTCTAATGCCCAAACTCGAATTTGTTTTCTGACCTAATATTCATGCTATTTTTGAATTTTTCTTCTGACCTAATATTCATGTTACTTTCGCTTCTTTTTTCACCGAAATTTCACTTTAATTTCTTATTTTTCTCAAAATTTTCATGGTGAATTCTGAGGAATCCTTAGGGGAAGCATTAACCCACTGTTTTAGCGTGGCCGTCTACTTTTTTGTATTTGACTTGTTCTAGTATTCAATAAGTGTTAATTCATGTATCATTTTAGAATTTCCCAATTTGCTACTGCGGACGAATATACTGACACAACGCTTCGAATCCTTTCGGTCGAAAAACGTCAATTTGGGATGTATCAATGCAGAGCTGCTAATAAGCTTGGAATTGCAGAGGCGGAGGTAGAACTGTTCGGTAAGGATCACGGTGGTTTTCTTAAAAACCATCATTCTTAGCAGCTCAGGGATCATCAGGCTGCAATTTTTTATACCAATGTTGGAATGATGTATGTCCAGATGTTTTTTTCGTAAAAATAATAGTTGTAGCAATGGTTCAGCATAGGCTGAGTACTTAGGCAGGGTTTGCTATTCGCCATTTGGGACTGAGTGTCTGAATGCGCTTCAGGTGAGTATTAAGGCAGCCAAACATCAGCAGCAATTTAAAAATTTATTGAAGAAATATTGCAAATTATTGAAAAAAACTTGGTTCTTACAAATAAATTGAAGAAATATTTTCTGGGAGCAGCGGATCAGTAACCGTAGTTAATTTTTCTTTTTTATATACGGCAGATTTTAAGCTGGAGTTTTTTAGTTGCATTTTTGGATGGTGAATTGTTCTGTTTTTTTTTTTACTTCAATTCAATGAATGTGATTGAACCTTTGTCTCGAAAGAAATCGCATTCACCGTGGTTTTATGCTGCTTTACACACATATTGTGTGTTTGTGGGGTTTACAAAAAAATATTTTGAAAAATGTATCAAAAATTTGTTTGTATTCATTTTTATGAGTCGGACAAACATTCCAAGGGGGGAGGGGGTTCAAACCTCTAATCCCTCCCCTGGATACGACCTTGATCAGGTCGTATCCACGACCTGTGGATACGGCCAACATTTTAACCTTAAGAAGAATCCTAATCCATTACTTTAGATTTTATACAAGTTTTTTTTTTTTATTTGTACAAAAAAATTGGTTCTTAACAAAAAAAAGTGAATAATTTGTTAATGTTGTTTCGTAGTTCTCATATATCGCTTAGTAGTTTGGCTTGACACAAGCTCACCTTCTAAAGTCTTTGTACGGTAACAATTGAATTAATTCCTCAAGTGAGTAATTCTATGTACGGTAATATACAAGTTAAATCTCCAAATTAATGGTTCTATGTAAGGTACTAGTTAAGTTAATTTTTCATTCAACAACTCTATATATACGGTAATAGTTAAGCCTTTAAAAAAGTAACTGTACGGTAATAGTTAAGTTAAATTTTCAACTTAATATTAAATCTTCTAATTAATCCAGACAAAGAATTTATTGCTTTCCTTTGTGGCTTTTTGTGTTATAAAATTTCTTTTCTTTGTCTTTTCGTTATCTTTCCTATATTTTCAACTATCAGCTCTTTTTTTCGCAAAATCAGTTTTTGTTTCTTAGGGCTTAAAATACACCCTCTCCCTCGTGATATCTGTAACATTTCCTACGAAATCTTCGACAAGTTCTGACATGGGGGCAAAACAGTTTTTCTGTGATCCTCCCAAAAGAGTATGTTAGGTTTTTTTTATGCCTTTAACCCTTTTCCTGCTGGCTATAGATCAGATTTACTATGATTATATTATATTTTGTATTTTGATTTTTATATGTTAGATTGAATTTTTAAGATACTGCTTTGTCGTTTTTACTTTCTATCAATATTAGCCCCAAGAGGTTTATCATGTCTGACTTTGCCCTTATTGAAAAATTATTGATGGAGTCACATGTAACAGTTTTTATTTTATTTTATTTTTTATTTCACCTTTTTTGTAACATACGTTGGTAATTATCTAAAAAAAAGGCGAGTTCTGTATGTA